>NC_045543.1:3778553-3977314 GCF_009769535.1 Thamnophis elegans | reverse complement strand
TTATCTGTATCTGTCTATCTTCTGTCTCCCTTCCTCCCTCCCCCCTCTCCCTCCCTCCCTCTCCCACTCTCTCTTCTACATAGATTTATCTGTATCTCTGTATCTCTATCTATCTATCTATCTATCTCTCTATCTATCTATCTATCTATCTATCATCTATCTATCTATCTATCTATCATCCATCTCTATCTATCTATCTATCTATCTATCTATCTATCTATCTATCTATCTCTATCTATCTATCTTCCATATCTATCTATCTATCTATCTATCTATCTATATATCTATCTATCTATCTATATATCTATATATTATTATCTATCTATCTATATATATATTATATATATATATATAGATATATATCTCCTGTTCTTATGCATTCCCCAAGAGTCTTAAAAGACCTGCAGTGTTTTATTTTTCTTCCTCCACCAGAGATGGGTTTCTATCGGTTTGGATTGGTTTGCCGGCCTGGGTCATGGAACTGGCAGCGCCCCAGGCCTGCCATGCCTCTGAACTGGTTCCCCGGTCAGTGCAGCATGTTTCCTCCCCCCCCATTTTTAATGTTCTGCGCATGCGCAGACCTATTTATGGGCAACTGTGCATGCATGCAGAATCAAACCGGCAGGAATGCCGGCAACAACCCCCCCCCCTGTCCTCCACCTTCCTTCCTAATCACTGGATGAAATATCTTAACTAATCTTCACCTCCACTTTCTAAGATGTTGCTCTCTCCATGAGCTTCGTTCCATGGGGAAGAAAAAAGACCATGTTGATATTCATTAACATCCAATGATAAAAGTGTTTATGTTATAATATAACTTGGATACAGGTTGTCTCTGCTGATAAATTCAGTGTCTGTCAAGACAAGGAAGGCGCAGTTCCACCGGGACACAGTGCCCATTTCCAAATAATTTCCTCCATATATATACCCTTGGGTGGATTTTATTAACTGTATCCCCTTCACAGAAGGCAATTAAAACAAGATGTCTACAGGTTGTGGAGGAGCTTAAGGGACCCACTGTATGATAGTCATAATGCACTTTATATATCAGAATGTGTTTGATGATAACTGAAAAGTAGGTAAACATCATGCCTTATATACACAGAGAGAATCTTCTTTCAGCTAGAGTCCCTAGAAATGTAACAGCATCATACCTCTTCATGATCTTATGAGCCGACGTGGCGCAGTGGTTAAATGCAGCACTGCAGGCTACTTCAGCTGACTGCAGTTCTGCAGTTCGGCGGTTCAAATCTCACCGGCTCAAGGTTGACTCAGCCTTCCATCCTTCCGAGGTGGTAAAATGAGGACCCGGATTGTTGTTGGGGGCAATATGCTGACTTTGTAAACCGCTTAGAGAGGGCTGAAAGCCCTATGAAGCGTATATAAGTCTAACTGCTATTGCTATGAGCCGAGGTGGCGCAGTGGTTAGGGTGCAGCACTGCAGGCCACTTCATCTGACTGCTATCTGCAGTTCAGCAGTTCAAATCCCACCGCTCAGGGTTGACTCAGCCTTCCATCCTTCCGAGGTGGGTAAAACGAGGACCCAGATTGTGGGGGCAATATGCTGACTCTGTACACCACTTAGAGAGGGCTGAAAGCCCTATGAAGTGGTATATAAGTCTAACTGCTATTGCTATGAGCCGAGGTGGCGCAGTGGTTAGGGTGCAGCACTGCAGGCCACTTCATCGACTGCTATCTGCAGTTCAGCAGTTCAAATCCCACCGGCTCAGGGTTGACTCAGCCTTCCATCCTTCCGAGGTGGGTAAAATGAGGACCCAGATTGTGGGGGAAATATGCTGACTCTGTAAACCACTTAGAGAGGGCTGAAAGCCCTATGAAGCCGTATATAAGTCTAACTGCTATTGCTATTGCTATTATGAGCTGGACAAGCTACCATCTTGGATTAATTCTTACTTCATTAATATTTTCAGTCGTATTGTTTTGTTTTAATAGCATTTAGGAGAATTTCTTAAAGCCAAGCTTGGTTTTGGTTGGAAATTGAACCATAACTGGAAATTGAGGTACAATGGGAATGGTGTAGTAATTGTAGTAATTATGCCTCATCTAAAACTTGCTATCATTTAGAGTCGGCAACCTTTCCAACTCAGAGATGGGGTCATGGGATTTTTTTTTTTTTTTTTGGTGTAACCCAGGGATCCTTCCCACCAAATAATCAAAATCTCATCAGATTTCCAATATGGATTGGACGAGCTCTAACGTTAACCTCACAAAATCCTTCAAACATCACAGAGGGCATGCAAGACCTTGTAAAACGTTCTTATTCGAGGCAGGCAAAATCCTTTGAATATTCACATTGAAATTTTGATGAGATTTGGGGATTTAAAAAGTCTCCAAAATTCCGAATTAGAGGCATCTTTTGGGGAGGGTTTGACGATGTCACATGACTAGTCCTCGTTGATGCTGGTTTGGCTGATGATGGTCTGATTCGTCTGTTCTCCGGGTCACACTTCGGTTTACAAATGCTATTCTTCTGCTTGGATGTAAAGGGAAGAATCGTATGCAACTAGAGCCGAGGTGGCACAGTGGTTAGAGTGCAGTACTGCAGGCCACTTCAGCTGACTGCTATCTGCAGTTCGGCTGTTCAAATCTCACCGGCTCAAGGTTGACTCAGCCTTCCATCCTTCTGAGGTGGGTAAAATGAGGACCCGATTGTTGGGGCAATATGCTGACTCTGTAAACCGCTTAGAGAGGGCTGAAAGCCCTATGAAGCGGTATATAAGTCTAACTGCTATTGCTATTGCTATATATCTTGCACCCAGGAAGTGGTGAGTGGCCCATATTAGTGGTTGGTCAAATACACATCAGTCATCTTGATGTATGTTTGTTATTGTAGAGGCATACACAGATACTTTAGGAAGACTGTAATTTTATTCATGTTATTTTTTTCTCCCCTCCCTGTGGCCTTATCAGGAGGGTGATATCAGCAGGAAGGAGCATATGCTTTTCCTAATAACCTAAAACCTCAGGGTTGACTCAGTCTTCCATCCTTCCGAGGTGGGTAAAATGAGGACCCGGATTGTTTGTTGGGGGCAATATGCTGACTCTGTAAACCGCTTAGAGACGGCTGAAAGCCCTATGAAGCGGTATATAAGTCTAACTGCTATTGCTATTGCTAACTCTATTTACATCTATGAATATCTCATAGGAAAGCTCATACTGGACAACTTATATCAGGCAGTGAATAATGTATCTCTATATGCTATTGTGGACGTGGTGGCTCAGTGGCTAAGAGGCTGAGCTTGTCAGAAAGGTCTATCAGAAAGGTCGGCAGTACGGTGGTTCAAATCCTAGTGCCACGTAATGGAGTGAGCTCCCGTTACTTGTCCCAGCTTCTGCCAACCTAGCGTTCGAAAGCAGGTAAAAATGCAAGTAGAAAAATAAGAACCACCTTTGGTGGGAAGGTAACAGCATTCTGTGCACCTTCTGCATTTAGTCAGCTGGCCACATGACCACGGAGTCTTCGCTCAGCGCTGGCTCGTCGGCTTTGAAACGGAGATGAACACCGCCCCTTAGAGCTGGGAACGACTAACACATATGTGCGAGTGGAACCTATACCTTTACTTATACGGTATTGTAGCAATAGCAATAGCAATAGCAGTTAGACTTATATACCGCTTCATAGGGCTTTCAGCCCTTCTAAGCGGTTTACAGAGTCAGCATATCGCCCCCCCAATCCGGGTCCTCATTTCACCCACCTCGGAAGGATGGAAGGCTGAGTCGACCTTGAGCCGGTGAGATTAGAACTGCCGAACTGCAGATAACAGTCAGCTGAAGTGGCCTGCAGTACTGCACCCTAACCACTGAGCCACCTCAGCTCTTGTAGTGCTAGTCTAAGCTAGTCTGGACCTGGAACAGGCCTAATGTATGTTTCTTCACTTCTTGACCTTTAAATCTAAGAAGAGACAGAATTAATCATGGTGATGCCTGTGGCAGCTGAGACAAATGGCTGCCTAGAAATAAAACGACTTCGAGGATGTAAAGCTACAAACAATAAATATCAACTAATAAAAATCAGCTATAGTAAAACAAATACCTTGTCCAAAAACATTAAAACTGAGAAGGCATTGCTTTCTATACCCAAAGAGAAGGTTGTAGAAAAGAAGGGTCTCATTAGGGCTTTTCTTATAGTCTCGTACTAAACTCTGAAGGCATCTTATAACTGTCCTGGCCACTATATCAGATCTCAGTAATAACGAGTAACAGATGTAAAGTAACTTGGCAACCATCAAAACTTTCTTTTTAATGATCAGATGAATGCTATAATTAAATTGGAAGGGGGAAATATTATGAACCGGAATGAAAAAGAAATGGACGAGAAATTCAGTATATCAGAAATTTTAGATGAACGCGTTTCTACTTCGTTTTTGATACATGCAGTGCTGGCAAAAGTTTTGAAAAAAATGTGAATTCGAAAGATAATTTTCAACTCAAAAATTATCACAGAAATGACTTCCCTTTTCTGGCTGAGGAACTCTGGGAGTTGAAGTCCACAGGTCTTAAAGTAGTCAAGGTTGGAGACCACTGATCTAGATAACTGGATTTAAGCTGCAAGAAGGACTTCATTTTATGCCCACTTTTAATATTCATTTTGTATCCATTTTCTATTCCCATTGCTGTAGTGGCAGTATATGCACTGCCAAATCTTATGCATGCTTTCCATGCTCGAAGCCACCTACTGTATATCAAAGCGGAGGCTGCAAATTTAGGTTTCACATTGGATACAAAAGGTGTTGCCGTTTTAAAAAGCTGCATTTCACACACACCTCAGCAACTCTTGGAATTTTAACTTTACTGGGGAAAGTAGGAAAGCAATTACGGGAAGGGGGTTCATTGTCCACTGACTCTTCAAACTTATAAGGGTGCTGAAAAAGGAGACTTACAACCGATTATTAAAAAAAAAAAGTGGCCATTACAGCATCTCTTCTGTAACATGGTTGTGATTTGGGTGCTTGGCACTTGGAATGCCTTTATAATGATCTCAGCATCCTGGGGTTACATTGTTCAGCAAGTACAATATGAATTTGGGCCTAAATCTCTTGAAGATTAGCCCCGCTGGTGGAAGGGACAAATTAAAACTCCAATGAAACATTTGAAAAAGGAGCATTAGTAAAAAAAGAGGGCAGGGGAGTGGTGAATAGTTTTTAAAACTATTGGTTTGTGGTTGATAGCTCACCCAGGTTTTTTCAGTCTTTGTTGCTGTTGCTGTTGTTGTTGTTGTTGTTGTTCTTGTTTTTGTTCTTGTTCTTCTTGTAAATTGCAAAGTCGTGTCTAACCATCACGACTCCATGGACAGTTCCTCCAGGCCTTCCTGTCCTCTACCATCCTCTGGAGTCCATTTAAGCTCACGCCGACTGCTTCAGTGACTCCATCCAGCCTCCTCATTCTCTGTCATCCCCTTCTTCTTCTTTTGCTCTCAATCTTTCCCAGTATTAGGCTCTTCTCCACTGAATCCTTCCTTCTCATTAGGTCGCCAAAGGATTTAAATTTCATCTTCAGGATCTGGCCTACTAAAGAGCAGTCAGGGTTCATCACCTCTAGAATTGACCAGTTTGATCTCCTTGCAGTCCAAGGGACTCGCAAGAGTCTTCTCCAGCACCGTAGACCAAAGGCCACACTACTTTGGCACTCAGCCTTCCTTATGGTCCAACTTTCATAGCCATACATTGCAACTGGAAAAACCATAGCCTTGACTATACACACTTTTGTTGGCAGGGTGATGTCTCTGCTTTTTAGTATGCCGTCTAGATTTTCCATAGCTTTCCTCCCCAGGAGCAAGCCTCTTTTAATTTCTTGGCTGTACTCCCCATCTGCGGTGATCTTGGAGCCCAGGAAAATAAAGTCACTACCTCCATTTCTTCCCCATCTATTTGCCAGGAATTGAGAAGGTCGGATGCCATGTTTTTAGTTCTCTTAATGTTGAGTTTCAAGCCAACTTTTGCACTCTCCTTCTTCGCCCGCATCAAGAGGCTCTTTAGTTCCTCTTCACTTTCTGTCATTAGAGTGGTATCATCTGCATATCTGAGGTTGTTGATATTTCTCCCGACAACCTTAATTCCAACTTTTGATTCGTCTAGCTCCCACTTTCTCATGATGTTGCTCTGCATACAACTTAAATAGGCAGGACGACAGTATACAGCCTTGCCGAACTCCTTTCACAATTTCGAACCAATCAGTGGTTCGTTGTCCAATTCTCACTGTTGCTTCTTGACTCACATATCGGTTTCTCAAGAGACAAATAACGTGGTCTGGTACTCCCTTTTCTTTAAAAACTTGTCACAATTTGTTGTGATCCACATAGCCAAAGGCTTTATTATACTCAATGAAGCAGAAGTAGATGTTTTTTCTGGAACTCCCCATGATCCAACATTGGAGAAATCTGCTGGTAGCACTTGAGTGTAGCACTTTCACTGCATCGTCTTTTAAGATTTTTGAAGAGCTCAGTTGGAATACTGTCACCTCCACTAGCTTTGTTGTTACTCAGATTTCCTAAGGCCCATTTGACTTCACATTCTAGGATGTCTGGCTCGAGTCGGGGACTTATCAGGTTATCAGGTATGTGAAGCTCGTTCTGGTATAGTTCTTCTGTGCAATTTTGCCACCTCTTCTTAATCTCTTCTGCCTCTGTTAGGTCCCTGCCATTTTGATGCTTTATCATGCCCAACTTTGCATGAAATGTTCCCTTCATATCTCCAATTTTCTTGAAGAGATCTCTGGTCCTCCCTATCCTATTGTTTTCTTCTGTTTCTTTGCACTGTTCATTTAAGAAGGCATTCTTGTTGTAAATGTTTTTTTATTTTCCATTTTCATTTTTGTACAGTCACATATATACTGTTCATAACCGGGGCCATATAACATTAAACAATAAACACAGCCTTTCCTCTTATCAGCAGTGCCCCCAAAAATAAAACCCAATGTACCTCTTCGACCCTCCATACACCCTTTCTTTCGCCCCCCTCCAACTTTCCATCTTCCATCCATCATTCCCCTCTACCCTACTTCCCCTCCCCCTCTCCCACTCCTCTCTCCCGATACACTCCCTCCCTTCCTTCTCCCCCTCCCTCCAGTCCTCTCTCCCACCCTCTCTACCCCTCTTTCTTCTATCCCTCTACTCCTCCCTTCGGTGTATTTCTACAATCTATTGATATATTCAGCTTGTCCTATTTTTTTCAGTGGAATTAAAGAGCAACAGTATACAAGTGCAGTCACGTTACTTAAAATCTAACACATACTATGTATCCCCCCTCCCCCCTAACACCCCACCTCCCTTCCCCCCCGACTTCCCAGAGCCTGTAAATGGTATAGATTTTTAACAAACACAGTCTAAAATATTAAGACAAAGGAAATAAAAAAAAGAAGTTAATAACATCTCTGCATTGAACTCAGCTTCTTCCTGTTGCACTAGCTATGAACAGTTTAGATAGCTATCTGTAATTCTTAGTCCCGTATTTGTTTTGTATATAGTCAATCCATTTTTTCCAGTCTCGTTTATATCTCTCATTTGAATGAGAGAGACTTGCCTACAACTCAAGAATGGACATTGAAAGTCACAAACCTTGGCGAAAATATCAGCATATCTTAAGAAGGCATTCTTATCTCTTCTAGTTTTCAGCTTTTAGAGGCCATCTAATGTGGGTGTAGCTCAGGGTGGGTTTCAACCAGTTCGCGGCAGTCCCTGCAAACCGGTTGGTCGCCAAACCCGGAAGTAAGTACTTCCGGGAACGGCGAAGGGCACGCCCGTGCACCTGCTCGCCCGCGGTCCTTACTCGGTTTTGACGAGTTCTGCGCTTCCATGCATGTGCAGGACGCATACAGCACCTGCGCGATCATCCAGGAGCAGCTGGAGCGTCGCGCAGATGCTAGTACGCATGCGTGCACTGCGCGCATGCACGAGGACGCCACCGGCCCCATTCCAACCGAACCGGTTGGAACGGGGCGAGAAACGCACCCCTGGCGTAGCTAGTCAGACAGTTGCAGCATGGCACAATAGAGACAGGAGGAACCGGGAGTGAGATACAGAGATTACATTTCCTTCTTGTATGCCTTCTCCCCAACCGCCCCATGACTGGAGTAAAATACTAATTGCTTGATTCCGTAATGATCTTGCTTGCAGTCTTGAGGAATCTAAGAGGCTTTAGTTTGGCTGCCCTGATTTAATATGATAAGTTGTGGTCAGGGAACACAAATCTCAGGTGATCCGGCCTTCCCTTCCCATGTCTACTGCGGTTTCGTTATTGTCTGCTTAAAACAGTGGTTTTGCATTAGCTGCATGCAGCAGGAACCTGCCTCCCCCTCCCCGCCCTCTTCACCTCAAGTACTACAATCCCAGTGTTTAAGGCAGCCTCTTTTGATCCTTTTTGAAGCTCTCCGATTCAGTACACTCAGAGCGACTAATTTAGTTCAATTGCCTCCAGTTTGTCTTGGATCCCTTTTCAACCGAACATGGCAAAGCGGAGCGGTGGAATTGTGTGTGTGACCTATTTAATAATTGCCCCCCTAACTTCTTTCAGATGATGCGGAGTATTTTTCTAAGCAGTCAATGGTGCCCAGCCCTCATTTTCTCTCTCCCATTTTTCTGGCCATTCCCGCCCTCATTTCTGTAACAGAGACCACTGTCATCTGGTAGAAATATTTACCACTTGGATTGCAATTGGCCTGCTAACAGTGAGAACACATCTGGAGTCTAGACTCAGCGGCTCTATGGGCAAGGTTATATCTCCGAGCACCATCAGGCCCAGCCTGCCTTTCTGTTTACATAGGTGGTGGGCTGCCTCATCTGTTTCAGCTGTCAGGCCATTGGGATCCTCCCGATCGCTCCGTTCTGGAGAGAGCTGACAACAGGGGAGCTGCCCTTCCCCCTCCCATTTCATGCAGGGGCCCCCCGCTTTTCTCTTTTATCAGCTGGAGACGGGGAGCAAGGAACCTCCACAAGCAAAATGCAAAACATCCTTTCTCTCCGTCTCCCTCTCCTCTCCTACAACAACATAAACATTTCATCTTCAGCTGCCCTCTCTTTAGCGTTTATGGATCCTGGATAGAGCTGAAGGATGCGTCCCAGTTTTGGTTAAGCAGAATTTTTTTTTTTTTTTATGAAAAGTAAGCTGAAGGCCATGCCAAACATCACTTTTATATTCTTCCTAAGAAGTAAAGCCTGTTATTTTTCAGGAATGACCTCTCCAGCCCTCATCCTGCAAAGGCGAAACACATGGGCCTCTTTGTTTTGCAAGAAAGCACTGAAGTTATTGCTTTAAACCCATTCATTGAAGCATGTTCCCATGTGTGGAAGCATTTTGCCAAATCAATGTTTATGTCCTAAAGAGACGCTGCGCGAATGAGCGCAGGGCTCAAAACCAGCAATGCCACAATTAACGATATATTGTGAAGAGATGTGTGTCTTATTGTGGAGGGAGCTTTTTCATTTCCTTTCATTTACAGCAAGGCACTTGAATGTTTGAACAAGGAAACTGAATGCTGACTTCTTGGTCACGAGTAACTTTGAGATAGACATGGTTGAAAGTTCTTGAAATTTATATAGTCATGACTTCTTGTTCAGAAGCACTTCCTTTCCTTATATTTTAATCAGGGGTGGGCTTCAAAATTTTTAGCAACGGGTTCTCTGCCGGGTGGGTGTGGGCATGGTGGGTGTGGACTAGTCGGCTTCCTGCACCATGGTGAGAGGGCTGTTTTCACCCTTCCAAGGCTGCGGAGGCTTTTCTTAACCTCCTTGATGCCAAGCGTTCGGAGACTACAACTGGTCCAGAATGCAACCGTGCGAGCGATATTGGGTGTACCTAGATACACCCATGTTACACCATCCTCCGCGAGCTGCACTGGCTCCCGATCGGTCTCCGAATGCGCTTCAAGGTGCTGGTCATCACCTTTAAAAGCCCTGCATGGCTTAGGGCCTGGATATTTACGCGACCGTCTTCTGCCACATACCTCCCAGCGACCGATAGATCTCACAGGGTGGGCCTTATCTGTGCCGTCAACTAGACAATGTCATTTGGCAGCTCCTCGGGGGAGAGCCTTCTCTGTAGCTGCTCCAGCCCTATGGAACGATCTACCCCCCGAGATCCGGACCCTCCTCACTCTCGCGGCCTTCAAAAAAGTCTATTAAGACCTGGCTTTTCCGGAAGGCCTGGGGCTGCTGATCTCTTGAATGAGGTCCAGCCCCACTACGTTGAGTGTGTTGTGTTTTAATCTGCTTTGTTTTCTTTACTTTTTAAACTTTTTAGTACTTTTTAAATTGTCTTTTATGTAAGCCGCTTGGAGTCCTTCGGGATTGGGCGGCATATAAGTTTATTAAACTTAAACTTAAACTCCAGGAAGGTGAAAAATGGTTTCCCCCGGGTTCCAGAGGCTCCATGGAGGCCGACAATGGGCCCATTTCTGGCCTTCCAGAGTCTCTCAGGGCCCATTTTTCATCTCCCTGAGCCTCCATATGGCCCTGGACTTACTTGGCATCCAGAATAGGCCAAGTAGAAACTCCTGGAGAGTCGGGGTGGGGTGGGCAGGGCCAGCCAGGGCAGAGGATTTGGGGGTTTACTGAACCACACAGAATCTTCTTCGCTAGAGGATCACCCAGAGCAGCCCATCCCTATTTTAACCTGACTGGTATCTGATGCCAGGAAAAAAATCTATCATACAGGCCTTTCCCTACAGAACATGGGTTGACTTGCTTGCATGAATTATCTACAATAATTAGCTCAGTTGGCTTCTTTCCTTCCCTCATGCTCATCTCTGTTCGAGACCCACTGCTTTATGATGATGCCAAGGAGTCTTCACTAGGAACTTTATGCGGACCTTCTGGGATCTGCTAGGTCACATACCAAGAAAGTTAGTTATAAGAGCCGAGGGTGGCTCAGTGGTTAGGGTCCAGTACTGGCAGGCCACTTCAGCTGACTATTATCTGCAGTTCAGCGGTTCTAATCTCACCGGCTCAAGGTTGACTCAGCCCTTCCAGCCTTCCGAGGTGGGTGAAATGAGGACCAGACTGTGGGGGCGATATGCTGACTCTGTAAACCGCTTAGAGAGGGCTGAAAGTTCTATGAAGCGGTATATAAGTCTAACTGCTGCTATTGCTATGTATCAATGCTGACGTTACCTGCTTTGGGTAATGAAAGGTCAGGAAAACAACGAAGCTCAGAGATCACCAAGAACCCTTCGTTTCAACCCTGAGCTACAAATATTCTCCTTATTGAGACTTCTCTGTTCCTCTCTACCATTTCTCCCTCTAAACTGAGCAAATTAGGATGGATGTCTCATTCAGAGACTCCCTTTCAAAAAAACCAATATTTTCTTCATATTCCAAAAAAAAAATTAATGTGAAAATGTAGTCTGCATAAAGCTGGCCTAGAACTTCAAAAAAAAAAAAAAACTCATCCTAAACATGTTGTTTCCATGATAATAACTACATTTATATTTAGGACGAAATGCCACAATGTTTTCAAGGTATTTTTCCTTCCTAAAAATAGGGTGCTGTATTCCTATTGTAAGAGGAGAAAATCAGGGTTCTTTTTAAAAGAAATAAAGCAGTTCATATCCAGAAAAAACACCAAAATGTTTTGGCTCACACAGAATTCTGTAATTGCTCTGCTCCTTTCCCCATAAATATCCATCATGGTTTCCTGAAAAATGTAAGAACACCACAAGTGGAAATGTTCAGTGACCAATGGCATTTGGATATCTCAAGCCAGGGGTCTCTTTTCCTAACAATCACAAGATACAGACACCAGGAAAAAAAAGACCATTTTCATTTCCTAGACGGAGCTGCTTTGATTTATTTCTACTGCATAAAGAGGCATTCCATTCCCTCCTTTCCCAACGTTAAGCCATGCTTTTTATTGATTATATAAGGAGAGCAATAGTGTTTTTTTTTTTTAAAAAAATCTAGTTGGTGGCATGGCAAGCATACTTCAAAGAGGACTCCTGCCGTTCAAACATCATATTTCTTGATGTGTTAGTATTAGGCATAAATGTATAAAAACAGCCACCTGAGAATAAAAAAATGAAGATAAAACCCAGTGCATTGCAAAGGTCATAGCCCACTTCATTATATGCAAGTTAGATTCAAGAGAAATACAAATGAAAATCAGGGGGAATTAGGTATAAAGATTGCCTTATTACTGTGTTATTACTGTGTCAGTGTTCTTTATTATTTTTGGTTATTTTTTTAACCCTATGTTCGCTACCTAGAGTATCTATCTATCTATCTATCTATCTATCTATCATCTATCTATCTATCTATCTATCTATCTATCGTATGTATTTAGTGTCACAACCCTGGTATGCCCAAATATGGGAGGAGGCATACTGCTTGTGACACGAAATACAAACCTATTTCCCTGGCTCAGCTGATAAAGGAGGAGGACCTTGTGGCTTAGTGGTTAACACAACTGCCTAATATGTAATACAGCACAGGTTCAAATCCCCGTAAGGGTATGGCTAGCTGATGAGAGCTAAATAGCTTGAAATAGATCTATACTAGTCTCCCTTTATTTATCAGCACACAATACCGTATATACTCGAGTATAGGCCGACCCGAATATAAGCCGAGGCACCTAATTTTACCACAAAAAACTGGAAAAGTATTGACCTCGAGTATAAGCCTAGGGTGGGAAATGCAGCAGCTACCGGTAAATTTCAAAAATAAAAATAGATACCAATAATGTTTTGAATATTTATTTCAAAGAAAACAGTAAACTAGCGGTGTATTCAATGAAATACTTCACTCACTCATGATGCTGATGTCCCGCTGTGATGATGATGTCCCGTGCAGCCGCGGGAGCGATGTCCTGCCTCCTATGACACACGGCACAGTGATTCCTATCATTGGATCACTGTACCAGAGGAGGTGGGACATCGCTATGTGGCTGCTTGCCATAACAAGGAGGAGGTGGGAACATCGTGCAGAGCGGCAGGAGGGGGAGAAGGGGAATCGTAGACAGCCCTGCATTACATTAGAACGTGAGGAGGGGGGATGGTGCGGTGCGCGCTGCGCGGCAAACTGACACAGAGGGAGGGGAAACTCACAGGGGCACTGGCCATTCACGAGTGTCACCCAGCGGCATGGCCCCGCCCCTTTTTTCTCCTCCATTTCGGGCAAATTTTTCACTGACTCGAGTATAAGCCGAGGCGGCTTTTTTCAGCCCAAAAGTGGGCTGAAAAACTAGGCTTATACTCGAGTATATACAGTACAACACATATGTCTATGTGTGTGTGTGTGTGTGTGTTCGTGCATGCACACACAAACACACACACACACACGCATGCATGCATGCAGTGCAGGAGAAATCCGGTTCATTCCGGTTCAATCTGTTTGCTCAGTGGTGGTTGGTGATTGAAACACATAAGAGAATATTGCTCCCACCACCTTGAGTCCGGAAGCAGCTCCATAGGTGGAAGGCGTAGACATTTGGTGTGGTACTGATGTTTAGTACTGTAAGGAGTCCAGACTGCTCCTGAGTGAAGGAATTGAACATCTGCTAGTTTCAACTGAGGTAATGGAATGTGGCAGTTGGAACAGAGTTCTTTTCAGGTGGGGAGGGGAGTAAAACTCCTTAGCATCAGAGCATGTTAATTACTGTATAGGAAATACCAATGATCTGATGGTCATTTTGAAAAATTCTTTCTTAGCGAGCACCTAGAAGCCAAATTTACTTCCGTGCCAAATTTCAAGTTTGTAGGCTTTCTGATTCTGGGATATTGTGATGAGTGAGTGATACTTGGCTTATAGGGTTAGGTTAGGTTAGGGTTAGGGTTAGGGTTAGGGTTAGGGTTAGGGTTAGGGTTAGGGTTAGGGTTAGGGTTAGGGTTAGGGTTAGGGTTAGGTTAGGGTTAGGGTTAGGGTTAGGGTTAGGTTTAGGGTTAGGGTTGCTGGGCTTGTCAGTCATAAGCTGGCAGGCCAGGTTCGAGACCCTAGCTCCAAGTCACTGTGTGAGCTCCCATCCTTGCCCCAGCTCCTGCCAATTTAGCAGCTGAAAGCATATAAATACAATTAGAAAATAGGTACCACTTTCGTGGGAAGGTAACAGCACTCTGTGTTGTCATGCTGGCCATATGACCAATGTACTGGCTCAATGGCATTGAAATGGAGATAAGCACTGCCCCCTATAGCCGGCAACAACTAGTGGAGTAAATCCAGAGGGATCCTAGATCTTGAAACTGGAAATTTCAACATTGGGGAGGACAAAGAATGGACAGGTTGAAAGTTCTGTGGAGGTGGTCCTCCATTAAATAATTCACCGGGCCTTTAGTAAGAGAGAATTTTTCAGAGCTAGTGGGCTGATTGAAAAAATACTGGATCGTATCGTTTGCAGTGGAAAGATTTTTCTTTGTATCTATAGACAGAATCAGAAAACCAGAGAATTTCTCTTTCTGCTACCTTTCTGACCAGTAACTAGAAAGTCTCTGGATTCGTGGATGTGTTCTGTATAGATTGATCCTGAAGAGCCTAGGCCCAAATACATATTCCTATCGAATATAAACGTAGTGCTGCCATTTTGATAAAAAAAAAATACAGATTAATTTAAGAGTGAATTAGTGTAAAAACAGATAGATTTATGGAGTCTTATGCAAAAATATCACAGGCAAGAAACAGAGCGATTTGCTCATCCTTATTTCTACAGTGTTTCTCACTGTGTCAGTGCAAGAATTAAATTTTTCCATGTTAGCTGGTCTATTGTTAAAGGTAGCAGAAGAGGCTCAACATTTTTTTTTAAAAGACATCCATTTAAAATAGATCATTTATCTAATTCATAAATAAATGATTCATTTTCTCCCACATTTGACTGTTATTGTGATTTTAAATCTCATTTTCTCCCATATTGCTTATGAAGAGATCTGGATTTATTTATTTATTTTTACAAAAAATCTTATTTAATAATGCACTTCTGTTGATGCAGCTAAATACTTAAAGCCATTTCTGGAACGGAGCGGATCATGTACCTTCTGGCAATCTGGTTGAATATAAACGAATTGAAGTGTAGATTTTTATGATTCCTGCACTCAAAGTTGTAATGAATTCTGCAGTTTTGCTTCCCTCTCTTCATTTCTTTCTTTTTTTTTTAAAAAAAAAAAACTCATTTCCCCAACTCTGCTTACAAAAGAATTTAGAATGTTAAGAAATTTTATTTGAAAAAATTCCAACAGAAGGGGAATTCCCATGCCTTTTGTTATGGTACTTGATCACTGTTTTAATATTTTATATTTCTGTACGGTATATATTTTAATGTGTGGGCTTTTGTAAGCAATGTGACTACATTGAGTTGTTTGATTGGGAAATTTGGTTTGGTTTTGGGCTTGTTGTTTTTTTTCAATCCATGATTGTAACACATTAACAGATGGACACTTATCTAAAATCTACAGAGTTCAGCCCAAAATCCTAAGACGTGTTTGCAAGAAAACGACTTGAGAAGTGATGCAGATAGACAGGATCAAGAAATCTGGTTACAATTATTTAGTTCAGCTTGCTTTTCCTGGCAACTGAATACAAAAGATCCCTATTTTATGCAGTTCTTTTACTCAGAGAAATTGTTACAATTTTAAAAAATTAAAATAAATCCCCAATCCCTACAGTGGACCCAAACCACATTGGGGTAATGTAGGACACATGTAGAGCAGGGTTGACTTTTGAACTTAAGAGGAATTTCTCCTTAAATTTCCATCAGTTATTAACCCTCTGAAGAGACTGCCTTTATTTATTTAAGCTCTGCCTAATGAATTGGGTGCATGCTGCTGAAATTCAGAGCAATAAGGTTTGCAGAAATTGTGTGGAAGAGGTGGTCCTTTCTCTAAGTAGGGCACCATGATAATATCATCTCATAGGGAACAAGGAAAAAAATAAAGGAATTGGTTTTAAAGAAAATTTTATATACTTGCTATGTTGAAACAAGAGTCAGACTAGAGCTGGAAGAGAACTTAGAGGTCTTCTAGTCCACCCCCTGATCAATCGTGGGACCAATACCATTTCAGACAAGTGGCTGTCCAATCAGCCTTGATCCACACCAAGTTTCGAAATTAATGTGAAGTAAATTCAGCCAACTAATGTGAACTGATGTAGGCTTTTGAATCAATTTGGAAAAGTGGTTGGGTCCAGATGTGTGAGCCGATTCCGAAATAGTGGCATATTTGACATGAGAATAAGCATCTTCAACTTTCTGAATTGTTCTGGAGTTGTTTTATTATGATGCTTCCAACCACAATTTCATTCAGAAATCTCAGTTCAGAAAGCCCCCCATCAAATATTCACACAGTGAGCAGGAGCAGCAGCATTTTGAAATCTTTAAGCTTTAAACTTTAATAAAATTTGTATGCCGCCCACTCCCTTGGGACTCTGGGCGGCTCACAACAGAGTAAAAACATTTAAAATATTAAAAATACAATGTTAAAAATTAATACAACATCCATGCCATCAGGTGGGGCTGGAATTAATCAACAGCCCCAGGCCTGCCGGAACAGCCAGGTCTTGGGCGCTTTACGGAAGGCCGGGAGAGTGGTGAGGGTCCAGATCTCGGCGGGTAGTTCATTCCACAAGGCCGGTGCAGCTACAGAGAAGGCCCTCCCTCGGGGAGCCGCCAGCCGGCATTGTCCGGTCAACGGCACTCGGAGGAGGCCCAACCTGCGTGATCTTATTGGTCGTTGGGAGGTGAAAATCTGCTTGAGACATTATCTTGGTTTAGCCACTTCGAGTTTCGAGTTTCATTTTATTTATATGCCGCCCTATTCCCGGCGGGACTCAGGGCGGCGCACAAACCCAGGGAGGGGAAGGGAAAAACACAAAAACTACAAAAGTACAGGGCATTTAAAAACAATCAACAGCCACACGATTCGAGAGGGGAAGGGAACTCATCGACCCCAGGCCTGCCGACACAGCCAGGTTTTAACGGCTTTTGGAAGGCCTGGAGAGAGGTGAGGGTCCGAATCTCTGCGGGGAGCTCGTTCCAAAGGGCCGGAGCCGCCACAGAGAAGGCCCTCTCCCAGGTAGTGGCCAGATGACATTGGCTGGTAGACAGAACCCAGAGGAGGCCTACTCTGTGTATTCTAATGGGTCTTTGGGAGGTAATTGGCAGCAGGCGGTCTCTCAAGTACCCAGGTCCAATACCATGAAGGGCATTATAAGTGACGACTTCTTCTTCTTCATATGCTTCATATGCTATATCCATCATTGGACCCTTGACGATCATGTTGGTGATTGTATTTTTATCAACAGCCAGACTAAAAGTGCTGTTGAGTTTTGTCCAAAGCAGACCCTTAGATTTTGAAGTCATAATGTTCTTCTTCTGCCTAGACTTCATTTGCCTTCAATTTTTCCCTCCCCGTGTGCAGGAGGATTAAGTGAGGATGCCGTATTTTGGGGGTGTCACATCACATGTCCGAAATAGTCTAACTATAGCTTTTAATAGTTTTGATTAATTCCCCTTGCTTTCCCAGGTGGCTTATCACCTCCTCATTTCTGATTTTGTCAACCCAGCTTATACGTAACAGCCATCTGTAAATCCACATTTCCAATGCTTCTAGTCCAGTGTTTCTCAACCTTGGCAACTTGAAGATGTTTGGACTTCAACTCCCAGAATTTCCCAGCCAGCATTCGCTGGCTGGGGAATTCTAGGAATTGAAGTCCGGACATCTTCAAGTTGCCAAGGTTGAGAAACACTGTTCTAGTCTCTTCAAGTAGCTTTCTGTCAGCAACCAACTCTCTACTCCGTAGAGCAGAATAGAAAAGATGTAATATGTGACAAGCCTGGTTTTCAGTCTTGGGCTTATGTCGTGACTGCAGAAGACCTTTTTCACTTTGAAGAATGCTGTTCAAGCTTTCTCGATCCTTGTCCTTACTTCAGTGGTCATGTCCCAGTAAATTAGAACCGAGGCACGTGATCCTTTCAACTTTTTCTAGGGGTATTCCTTCCAAATTTATCAGTGGTAAATTAATGGGTTGTTTTAGGCACTGTAGGAAGAAATGACCCAGTGGCACATTCAGCACTGGGCCCTGGGGACAGCAGACAAGTCCTTATCTTGAAGAGCCGAGGTGGCGCAGTGGTTAGGGTACAGGCCACTTCAGCTGACTGTTATCTGCAGTTCAGCGGTTCAAATCTCACTGGCTCAAGGTTGACTCAGCCTTCCATCCTTCCAAGGTGGGTGAAATGAGGACCCAGACTGTGAGGATGATATGCTGACTCTGTAAACCGCTTAGAGAGGGCTGAAAGCCCTATGAAGCGGTATATAAGTCTAACTGCTATTGCTATTGCTCTTGCTATTTGAGAAGGGCTGCTAGATATCTGTTGCCCAGTTGTTATGCCAGGAGCAAATCAGTTTGGGTTAAATTAGAACTTATACTCTAGGTGTCTCCTACAAATTGTTCTTTCCGCACAGAATGTGCTTATCTTTGGTGTGACAGTTTTTTTTAAAAAATGTGCAAGATGATGCTGATATACTATAGTGTTATTTTGGCAGAAAGCTAAAATACAGAACAAAGAAAATGCATGAGGACAGAAGAAAAAACACATTACTGATTTTGATGATACGGCTTAGTATAATAACCTGTTGGAATAACTGATGTTGTTATTCTGAAATATTTTTTTATGAAGAAGGGAGAAAAACTAAATTCAAATCCATCTGCACGGATCATATTTCCTAGGGGATTATCATGTTGCACCAGACTACCAAATAACTAATAAAACTGAGCCTATCACAAAAGGAGGTGAAATTCTAATTGAGACAAAGAAGTATTGTTCAAGGCACAAAGATTATAAACCACAGACTTCTTAATAGCTAAGGATGTAGCATCAACCTTCCACGGACTTTTATGATTGGCAAAATCCAATCTTTTCCGTCAGTTTAATTTCTGCCATGTCTTCCTTTTTGGTCTCTCATTCTGTTCCATTCTGGCACTCTTCTGCTCTCTTTTCCCCACCTATACCCACACTTAGACTTGCTACCATGTGTTTACCCAGGTTTTTTCTCAAAACCTACATATGTTGGGGAATAAAAGCGGATGCTGTTTTTTTTTTTTTAACAGATCTTAAAAAGATCTGTAAAAAAGATGGATAGAATATTTGCATTCATACCGGGCTGTGCTCAGACTTTACTAGAGGCCAGGCTGAGATTTCAAAGCCAAAAGAACGAACTTCAAGGGGAGGCAGATATGCTATCAATAGATTTTATTTTATCACCCTTTCATTCAATCATATCAGATTCTCAGAGACTGCTTGGACAAGACCTTGTAGTTTTCTTGGCAAGGTTTTTAGAAGTGGTTTGTGTTGTGGCCCAGCAGGAGCCGTTGGAGCTGCCACCAGACTCCGACAGCGAGGGGCCCTGTGAGTCAGCTTTGGAGGATGTGGAGGACCCTGGACAGGGTTCCGACTCCGAGCAGGGCGCAGAGAGGCTGGTTGGCCACCAGGTGGCGCCTGAGCCTTGGACCAGTGGAGAGGAGACAAGGGAGTGTGATCCAGACGTCAGCAGTGGGGAGGAGCCAAGGGAGTTGTTCCTACATACCCAGCACTTGAGAGCTAATAGGCGTAAGGAACAATTACGCAATTACAGGAGGTAATTGCACTCAGCTGGTGGTCATTAGGCTCCTCTCCAGACTATAAAAGGACTGCTTGTGCACATACCCCTTTTGCAGAAGTCAATGCAGGAACTAATGTTGGAGAACATTATTGTGAGCTTGGCAGGCTGGATTGCTGCCACGGCTTCTCTGTGCTGGATTGCTGCCCAAGCTTGTCTGTGCCGGTTTGCTGCCAAGGACCTGTCTGTCTGTTAATTAAATGCCGTAACTTATCTTTGGCTCGAAGTGTGTGTAGTGTGGACGAGGGCAGTCAGAACAGGTTTGCCATTGCTTGCTTCCTAGGGCTGAGAGAGAGGGACTGCCCCCAAGTCCCTTAATTGATTGTGTGCAGACTAGAACTCCCAATATTTCTGGCCTAACCACTACATCAAACTGGGTCTCAGTCTATACCAGTGACGGCTAACCTTTTTTTGTTGCATGCCAAAATCCCATGCACGCGCAACCATAATGCAATGTGCCTGCAACCCCACATGCGCCCCTCCCCATGTATATGCACGTGCCCCCATGCATGCACCTGCAACTGCCTCATGCTCCCCACTCCCATGCATGCACCCACAACCCTCTGCCACTCCTGCACATGCATGCACATCCCCGCATGTGCCCCTTCCACACGTATGCGCAGTAGAGACCCAAAAACCAGCTGGCTGGTGGGAGGCACATGGTGGAGCTGAGATGGGGTGACGGCTCATGTGCCCGCAGAGAGAGCTCTGTGTGCCATCTGTGGCATGTGTGCCCTAGGTTCGCCATCACGGATCTAATGCTAATCATACTATCAATCTATACTAGTACTAATAATATTACCTTCTAAGCAAAACAATTTTTTTATTCCTCCAGGGAAAGATTGAAGGCAAATTAGGTCCAGAAGAAGAACATCGTGGCTTCCAAATCTAAGGGACTGGTTTGGACAAAATTCAGCAGTACTTTTTTCATGCAGCTGTTGATAAAAATAGGATCGTCAACTGTTCTGACCCCCCCTTCTTCGCTCGTTCAAAGACGACACTAAGACAAGGCTTAAAAGGAAATAACTTTATCTGGCTTCCGATGGCTGCGAGCCCAAAATAAACATAAATAAAGTCTGTGGCAAGAAGATAACAGAATGCAAAAACAAAGATCTCTTATGGCCAATCCAGGTGTACAGAAAGAAAGCAAATCACTTCTCCAAGTGTCTCTTTGAATCAGGGTTACAGAAAGCAAATCACTTATCCAAGTGCCTCTCACAAACAAACCACGACCGATGAATCATGAACCACGAACGAACGACGAACGTTGACTTCTGCAACCAGGACGTGGCACCATCAGTCCTTTAATCTCCAGAAGACGACACTAACGAGCCCCAGCTGCATTGTTATTCCTGCATCCCGACTCAACTCACAGCAAACTTCTGCTGAGTCACAACAGTCAACATGATTGCCTACATCCGATGATAGATGTAGCAGAAAAAGAAGGAGAAGGAGAAAGAGAAGGAGAAGGAGAAGGGAGAGAATAGTTTCTTATTATGAAGTCAGCAGAGATGACTTCGTAATATGACATCAGTAAATGCAGAAATGAAGAAAACTACGTTATCTCTGTTTGCCTTAGAGTAGCATTTTCTCGGTTCCCGAAAATTCCAATAAATTTATATCTAATAAATGAATATGTTACGTTACTTTGATCCCTGTGGTTGGTTGGTTTCCTTACTAGGAGGACCCTCATAACATGTACATGACATCCCATTTATAGGCGACTAAAGTATATTGTGCATCATATTGCTTAACAAATGGCAGAGCCTCCGTGTTGCCCAAAATGGGGGGGGGGGGGAAAATAAAGGGATGTTGGACCGAGAATTGTCATTCTGGAAACAGTTCTTGGCAAATTGAATGTTAATCAGTAATATCTGTTTACTTCTTTCCTATATATGTAATTAACAAATCTGACAACAAGAAGCTGGATTAGTGTTCAGTTGTAGAGTATTTTCTTTTCCTTTTGCAAACATTTGTATTATATTTTTTCACAAAGAAATGCATACAATTCCATGTGCCTCTAATTACTGGATCAAATATATTTTAATAAGCTTGGCTGGGATCTGCCATCGGAGAGGTATTCCAGAATTTGCTTCCTGATGACTAATGACTAGTTAATGTAAAATCCTTGGGAGTCACATTAAACCCATATCAAGCCTCTTAGTCTGCATAACCATAATGTGGCAAATGGTCTCTGAACATCTATTACAGAATGAAAAGGTCCCATTGCTGGATTACAAGTTCTGACAAAATAACCAAATCAGAAAACAAAGCTGCGGCGTTGTCGCCACACTGGTGGGCTGCTCATGTGTCCTTGCCTAATCAAAAGGAAAACAGCAGACAAAATTCCTCGGGATGAGCAAAAGCTTCGAATGAACTTCGAAGGGCTCTTTTATTAGAAAAGGTTTGTTACAGCGTCATCAAAAAGGAGCGTATCAAAAGGTATATATAATCACACATGGCACAAGTAAACTAATGAAAAGTTCACAGCATTCTACAAATAAACCAATAGAAAATCACATCATGGCAAAGGGTGGGCAAAGGGGGAACGGAAGATTACAAGCTGCATGGCATTGGGAGGGGGAGAGGGGGAATAGAAAGTTACAGCACAGCATAGGGGGGAGAAAGGGCAGGTGTGGGAGTAGCTGGCTCACATAGTTCTTGTTACATGAGGCTGCATAGTGAGTTATGACCGTTAGGCCAGAAAGATGTTTCTGGTGCGATGTTTTTGCATCCCTGTGTTTGTGTGTTTCAGACAGCAGAAGCTGCCCTGCACACAAACACCCGGAATGAATTCCAACACAAAGCCTAAAGCATGAAACCATGAATTGCTTAATCATTGTTTCTGAAAGAAATCATAATGATATAGGGGCATAAAACACGTCAAATAACAGACCACGATTTATCAACAAATGATCAAGTTTTAATCTCAGCTTTGGTCAGAAGCTAATGAACCCTATATGGCCGGGATGGGGAGGTTTTTTTGGCACCGAGTGCTTGAAAAGGGACAGTGCATGCACGCATGTCGTTTTAAGTGCCGAAAAGGGAGCACTTTGCACACACATGGGCCTGGGCCACAGCTAGGAAGAGGAGGTGCCCGGGGGGGCATATGCGTGCTGGAAAATGAACTTCTGGTTTCTGGCATGCACATGCGTGTGGCCAGCAGGTTTTCCAGTTACTGCCACGCCCTGATTAGCTGGCTGGCATGCATGCTCACACCAGAAAATGGAAGACCAGCTCTTTCATTTTGCAGCACTGCCTCACGTACAAAGGCCAGATGATCGTCGCATGTACATGCCACCAGAAACCTGGAAGAGGAACAGGCAATGTTGCACATGCCATAGATTCACCATCATGAGTATATGGCTTAATACATTATATGAACCTAGTCAGAGGCCTAAAAATAACAAGTTGGGTAAAATGCGAAATAGACAGAACGTCAGCGTTCTAAGTATCAAGTAGAATTAAATCAGAGTCCAAGGCAAAACGATCCTTAAAGTTCCAATTTAATAAATCAGACATCTTAGCACATCTGTGTTAATCCCAATTCTGGAAATGACATCAGAATTCCACCCAGTTGAAAGTTCATGATCTTGTCCCCACACCCACAAATCCATCACATGGTCCAATCTTCTTCTTCCACGCTGGCGTCTCTACCCAGCTGCTTCTGGTCAGGTGTAAAAGTGCGGAGACAAAAGATGACCTTGGCTTCTAGAAAAGAATGACAACAGCACATTCCACAATCCTACTCCTGTCTATTCCCCCCTCCCATCAACTATACTAATGAAACAGCATAATGAAATAAGAGAAAGTGTGGCAGGCCAAAATTCTAAAAGGGATATAATTGCAGGCGTGACACAGATGTCTTTTCCTGCTTCTTTTTGAAGAGGCTCTTAAGAAGTCAGCATCCAAGAAATAACGACAACATTCATTAATACAATTAGAAATCTTAGACTTTTGGATTGCTACACTTCCTCAGTGTGAGAATCGAAATTAAGGCATTCCAGACAGATTCCTCTGTAACTTCGACCTGATTCAAGTGAAGGGGCATCTACTATATCTCTGCAAAAGATTCTATTGCTGAATGTTTTTCCCCGTCCTCCCTAACACTCCCTAACACTTAATGAATATCTTCTTTCAAGAACTTAAATCCATTATCAAGTGCATTATCATTCTGCAGTGATGGAAAATAAATCTTCAGATACCCGAAGAGTGCTAATATATCTTCTCTCCAACTTCTCTTTGCATCAAGAAACCTTCTTCAATCGTCAGTCGTAGAATTTCCTAATGTATGAGATTCATAACTACAGGCAATCTTTGAAGTAGGGTCTGGCCAATGCAGACCAAACTATTATTTTCCCTTCTGTTGAAAACTACATTTCTGGTGATGCCACACAAAATCACTGGCTGCCTATTGGTCTTCGGATACGCTTCAAGACGCTAGTCGTCACTTATAAAGCCCTTCATGGTATTGGAACTGGGTACTTGAGAGACCGCCTGCTGCCAATTACCTCCAATAGACCGATTAGATCCCACAGATTAGGCCTCCTCCGAGTTCCATCCGCCGGCCAATGCCGGCTGGCGACTACCCGGAGGAGAGCCTTCTCTGTGGCTGCTCCGACCCTCTGGAACGAGCTCCCCGTGGAGATTCGAACCCTCACCACCCTCCAGGCCTTCCGCAAAGCCCTTAAAACCTGGCTGTTCCGACAGGCCTGGGGCTAAAGAGCTTTTGCCCCCCTCCTCGAATGGTATGGTTGTTGTGTGTTTTTAAATTGTGTATTGTTATGTTCATTTTTTTATCCCCTCTCTGTACCCCCTTCCCTGACTGAATTGTGAGCCGCCCTGAGTCCCCTTCGGGGAAAAGGGAGGCATACAAATGTAATAAATCCAATCCAATCCACATTTGCCTATTTTGCAGCCACATGATATCCGAGTCACCCTATAGGACAGGGGAGTCAAACTTGCGGCACATGGGCTGGATACATCACGCACTGGCCACACCCACCCTAATTTTAGTGAAGGGGGAAAAGTCATGTTACATCACGTGATGACAGCATGTCGTCGCAAATTTGACACCCCTACTATTGGACAAAAAAATGAATCAGTAAAATGAAAAACAAATGTCTAACTCGTCTTCAGTTTGCAATATGATAGTTCAAGGTCATCCAGTTGGTATTCTCCCTAAGGTGGGATTGGAACTCACGGTATCCTGATTGATGAATGCCAGAGCCTCTAAGTGTGAAAGCTTTGGGTTCATCTTTTAGGTGAGGGTAGGAATTATAAACACACACTTATGAATAGTTTCTTACTTTTCCTCCCTTTCTACTCTTCTCTGCTTCAGTAGCACAGTCCAGTCTTGGCAAAACACATAAATTAATCAAATCATCACAAGATCTCAAGGCACATGAAATGAAACCCTGGCAACAGTTGAACTACCGTATTTTTTGGACTATAAGATGCACCAGAGTATAAGACGCACCATGATTTTGAAGAGGTAAATTTTTTAAAAAGTTTTTACACTCTGCAGGCCTCCCAAACCCTCTGCACACCTTTCTTTTTTTTTTGCAAAAAAAGGGGGGCATGCAGAGCTTTGGGAGGCTTGTAGTGTACTCCTGGGGGCTGGGAGGCAAAAATGAGTAAAATTGGCCCATTTTCTGCTCATTTTTGCCCTCCTCAGCCCCTAGGAGCACTTTGCAAGCCTCCTAAACCCTCTGCACGTCCATTTTTGCAAAGGGGTGGGGTTTCCATAGCCAAAAATGCTGTATTCAGTGTATAAGACACACCCAGATTTTCACCCTCCTTTTTTGGGGGGAAAGGTGCGTCTTATACTCCGAAAAATATGGCACATTGATTCTTATTTTATACAGAGCACACTCTTCCTCCAATGGAATCAATATTGCATTCTCTCTTGGTCATTTCAGTCTACATTCTCTCTGCTTCAGGTTATCTCTGACGCAAGTTTACCCACTCCAGAAAGCTTTATACCCACTTGAATAATTCATAAAGTCCAGGTTGCGTGCAAATATGTTTACCCATTTTTGTCTCCCCTTTGAGTCAGTGTTGATTCTTGGCAACTATTTGGTAACACTTTGGGAACTGGCTTGCCATTGAGTTCTTCCTAGGCTGGTGCCATTAGAAAGAGCCTCTGTCTCAAGGCATGACTAGAACTCTGTCTTCTAGTGCCTTTCTTTATTTTAATTATTAAAGTTGTTAAACACCCATCTTACCCCAAGGTAAGTAGCTTTTATCCATTATGCTGAACCAGATATTAGCACATGGTTAGGCCAGGGCAATACTCTTCTCTTGCTCTACCGAGACATGATTCTGGAGTGGGTTAGAAACAGTGGTGGGTTTCAAAAATTGTTTGAACCTACTCTGTGGGTGTGGCCTCCTTGGTGGGAGTGGCTTGCCGCCCATGTGACCAGATGTGAGTGGCTTGCCGCCCATGTGACCAGATGGGAGTGGCTTGCCGCCCATGTGACCGGATATGAAGATGCCGACGACACTTGTCAGAACCACCTTAAATTACCTCACACACAGCACTGGCATGCATACGAATAGGATGTAAACTTGTTTTTTCAAAGGCATCTTTGGTTTGCGTTCCAACAACTTCAACACACGCAATGTTCTGATTGCACCACAAACGCCGTAGTCATCCTTACCTTTCACAGAGCCACTGAGTTTTATAAATAGGAGCATGATAGTGTAGAATAATCATATCCAAGGACCAGTGGTGGGTTTCAAAAAACTTTGGAAGCTCTTCTGTAGGTGTGGCCTGCTTTCCGGGTCCACTGGTGGAACCTCTTCTAACCGGTTCGGTAGATTTGACGAACCGGTTCTACCGAATAGGTGCGAACTAGTAGGAACCCACCTCTGGTTCTCTGAAAGTCCCATAATAAAAGCTTTCCATCTCATGCAAGCAATATCTATTAACCTTCCAGAAGCAGAATTTGTATGGGCCTTTAAAAAATAAGGGATGTGATGGCTCAGTGGCTAAGATGCTGAGCTTGTCAATCAGAAGGTGGCAGTTCAGCTCTTCAAATCCCTAGCACCGCATAACGGGGGGAGCTCTCGTTACTTGTCCCAGCTTCTGCCAACCTTGCAGTTCGAAAGCACATTAAAAATGCAAGTAGAAAAATAGAGACCACTTTGTTGGGAAGGTAACAGCTTTCCACGCACCCTCGGCATTGAGTCATGCTGGCCACATGACCGTGGAGACGTCTTTGGATAGCGTTAGCTCTTCGACTTTGAAACGGAGATGAGCACTGCCTCCTAGAGCTGGAAACAACTAGCATGCATGTGCAGGGGAACCTTTATCTTTACCTTAAAAGATCATAACACGGTTTGTGGTCAAATACATTGAAATGGTTTTTTTAATTCTCAAAGTCTAATAAGCCCATTTGACTGTAGCTCGAAGCACAAAAGAGGGCAGCTCTCTTTTGTATCTCAGCATTGATGGTCGTCATTCCTGCTGCCATTAGCCCCCATGTTTCTGCTGCTAATGATGCCATCAATTTATTGAGAAGTTAAAAAAATACTTCTAAAAGTTGCTTCTAGAAAATTCTCTGATGAGCTGTGGTGGCGTAGTGGTTAGAATGTGTGACCCGACAAATGCGCGCACGACAAAACCGCAGCGACAAAACCGCAGCGAGAAAACCGCGACGTGAGAAACGCGCCCACAACAATGCGCTCACAAAACCGCGCCCACAAAAGCGCGATTTAAGTTAAGGTAAGGGTTAGGTTCAGGGTTAGGTTCAGGGTTAGGTTCAGGGTTAGGTTCAGGGTTAGGTTCAGGGTTAGGTTCAGGGTTAGGTTTAGGGTTAGGTTCAAGGTTAGGGTTAGGTTCAGGGTTAGGGTTAGGGTTAGGGTTAGGTTCAGGGTTAGGGTTAGGGTTAGGGTTAGGTTTAGGGTTAGGGTTAGGGTTAGGGTTAGGGTTAGGGTTATTAGGTTGTTATTACTTGTTTGTTGAAGGCACGCTGTTGTCGGTGTGTTTCTGCGTGCGTTCATCGGCGCGATTTCAACCTTGCGGTTTTCTCGCTGCGGTTTCGTCAGTGAGCTTTTGTCAAGCGCGCATTTGTCGGTGAACCGTTAGAATGCAGCATTGCAAGTTAGTTCTGACCGCAGCCAGGAGTTTGATCCTGATGGGACTCAAGATTGACTCAGCCTTCCATCCTTCCGAGGCCGGTAAAATGTGGACCCAGATTGTTGGAGGGCAATATGCTGACTCCGTAAACCGCTTAGAGAGGGCTGTAAAGTACTGTGAAGCAGTATATAAGTCTATTGCTAGTGACTGATCATAGGACTCTGAAAAAGCAGTAGTTCAAATGGATGCTTGGCCCTGCAAGACTTAGCATCTGTTCTGAGAAGACTCTGTGACTGAGCATTAAGTTTTTTAGAAAACAGTACTTTACACCGTAAGAGTGTGTTCTATGGCTGATCATGGAGTTCTTTCAATGTGATGCCAGAGCAGCCACTAACATTCTTAAGAACCGAAATGTCCTCCTGTATTAGCAGATCAGTGGTGGGTTTCAAAAATTGTTCGAACCTACTCTGTGGGTGTGGCCTCCTTTGTGGGAGTGGCTTGCCGCCCATGTGACCGGATGGGAGTGGCTTGCCGCCCATGTGACCGGATATGAAGATGCCAACGACACTTGTCAGAACCACCTTAAATTACCTCCCACACAGCACTGGCATGCATAAGAATAGGATGTAAACTTGTTTTTTAAAAGGCATCTTTGGTTCGCGTTAAAACAACTTCAACACACACAATGTTCTGATTGCACCACAAACGCAGTAGTCATCCTTACCTTTCACAGAGGCACTTATGAGTTTAATAAATAGGAGCATGATAGTGTAGAATAATCCTATCCAAGGACCAGTGGTGGGTTTCAAAAAAGTTTGGAACCTCTTCTGTAGGTGTGGCCTGCTTTCCGGGTCCACTGGTGGAACCTCTTCTAACTGGTTCAGTAGATTTGATGAACCGGTTCTACCGAATAGGTGCGAACTGGTAGGAACCCACCTCTGTAGCAGATGGACTCGAAGATTCTTTGGGCAGAGGTGAGGGAAGAGGGAGGGGAATGTGACTGTTTCTCAAATGCTATTAGGAACAGAGGACATTAATCTTTTTTTCCCCCTCTCCCCTGTGACTTGAAAATGACTGTGCTGGTCATTTCATTTCTGTAAATATCCAGGCTTTAAACCATGTATTTCGCAAGAGATAACCCAGGATTAACAACCCAACCCATTTTTAGTCCCAAAAGAATAAGAAACATGTTTCAAATTAATTGTGGCGTAAATTATTTCGGCTTGTTATTTTAATTTTTTTCCCCCTCCCTCCATGTGCTTTCAAACTGTCATCTGGTAAGGCAGTTGCTTAACTTAAGAATTCAAAGCTCAGAGTCTACACACCGCCGCAGCAATTGCAGCGAGCAAATGAATGGGATTGTTGAATGCTGTGTGTTAATGTGGTGTCGTGTGTACAGCCTCCCACACAGCAGCTGATATTGCACACAGTTTTGGGCCAAAAGTCTTTCCATCAGTGGGGAATAAACAAGAACGCTAACAGTGCTGTGGCATGACAAAACCGCGGTCCACTAAAGCGCGCCTGATTAAAGCTCGTACGTGACGTCATCAGCAGCGCGACAAATACGACCGCGGAGAAAAAAGGGCGCTTTAAAAAGTGCTTTTAAAGCAAGATGATTCACGTTAAGGTAAGGGTTAGGTTTAGGGTTAGGGTTAGGTTTAGGGTTACGTTAAGCATTAGGGTTAGGTTTAGGGTTAGGTTAAGGGTTAGGTTTAGGGTTAGGGTTAGGGTTAGGGTTAGGGTTAGGGTTAGGGTTAGGGTTAGGTTAAGGGTTAGGTTTAGGGTTAGGTTTAGGGTTAGGTTAAGGGTTAGGCTTAGGGCTAGGTTTAGGGTTAGGTTTGGGGGGGTTAGGTTTAGATTTACGCGTTAATTTTAAGTTTACCGCTCACAGCGTGCTGTTTTTGTCGCGCTGTGATGACGTCACGTACGCGCTTTCGTCGAGCGCGCTTTAGTCTACCGCGGTTTTGTGGTGGAATCTAACAGTGCTGCCAACAATGACTGTCTTATTATCTTCACATTTCTGTAAAAAGACCTACCGCACCGGTCACTATATTTTATAGCCCCTTTCTTTAATTTGCCATGGAACTAAATGAACGTCTGCTTGATGAAGTCCATCGAACATTAAGTCGGCAGTCCTACTGGAATCTCATAATCTAGTCAGAATAGACCAGAAAAGATTTTCATGGCTTGAGGCACTACAGTGTGGTGCTGGAGGAGGATGTGGCGACTCAGTTTTATTATAGAGGATTTACATTTTTCTGGGAACAAATGAAACAAAAAGAAAGAATGGAAGGAAGAAAAAGAAAGGAATGAAGAAGGAAACAGGGGGAGGGAGGGAGGAAAAAAGAAAGGAAAGAAAGGAGGGGGAGGGAGGGAGGGAGGGAGGGAGGGAGGAAGGAAGGAAGGAAGGAAGGAAGGAAGGAAGGAAGGAAGGAAGGAAGGAAGGAAGGAAGACATGTCAAATATCCCATTCTTTTTCCCAGAAATTAAAAATGAACAGGTTCAATGAAAAAACAAAATCATGAGAAAGAGGATACCACTACCAATTAATTGCACATTTCATTTGTATTTATGTGTAAAAAACATTCAGTGTTGTTTGTTTTTTTAAAAAAGAAGGGGGAGGAGACAGCAGTGACTTTACCAAATATGAATTTGCCTGCCCCAAACTTGTTTGATTCTCTCCCCCTCTTTTTGCCCTTGCCAATGTCTGGTCACCATCAGAATAATTAGCAGTAGCAATAGCAATAGCAGTTAGACTTATATACCGCTTCATAGGGCTTTCAGCCCTCTCTAAGCGGTTTACAGAGTCAGCATATCGCCCCCAACAACAATCCGGGTCCTCGTTTTACCCACCTCGGAAGGATGGAAGGCTGAGTCAACCCTGAGCCGGTGAGATTTGAACAGCCGAACTGCAGAACTGCAGTCAGCTGAAGTAGCCTGCAGTGCTGCATTTAACCACTGAGCCACCTCGGCTCTAATTCAGAGTGTGTGTCTAGAATATTTAAGGACATCAAGCTCCAAATCAGAAAGTTCTGATAAGCAAATGGAAGGGGTTATTCTGATGCCTTTTCTACTTGGATCTTTCAATCTTAACTTACAGAGAGAAGGACCAATAGACATTTGTGTGGCATCTTAAATACAACGCTATGATATGATTTGCTAGTTATTTCTGCCAACCTAGCAGTTCGAAAGCATGTAAAAATGCAAGTAGAAAAATAAGAACCACCTTTGGTGGAAAGGTAACAGCGTTCCGTGCGTCTTTGGCATTTAGTCCTGCCAGCCACATGACTATGGAGATGTCTTCGGACAGCGCTGGCTCTTCAGCTTTGAAACAGAGATTAGCACCACGTCCTAGAATAGGGAATGACTAGCACATATGTGTGAGGGAAACCTTTACCTTTAGCTTTAATCAGTGGTGGGATTCAAATAATCACCAACCACTTCTCTGCCCTAATGACCAGCTGGGTAGGCGGGGCTCGGTGGTCATGTGATCATGTGGGCGTGGCCAAGTCAGTGTCACTCAGGTTCATACGCACTTCGCCTTAGCTGTTCCAATGTAATAAGGGTTAACCGGAGAGGCAGTTTCTGTAAGCAGGGCAATAAAGATTAGGCTAGAAACAAGACCAGAATGTTTCCTTCCTGCCTTCCTTACAGGATTAGCCCTGTAAAGTGGAAAGAAACAAAATGAGATTTCTTCCAACAACCGGTTCTCCGAGCTGCTTAGAAAGTTACCAACCGGTTCTCCCAAATAGGTGCGAACCGGCTGAATCCCGCCACTGCCTTTAATATAAACCCAGAGTTATTCAAGAAAACCTGGTTAAACTCATGGTGGCTGCAGAGACGAACAACCCCTCCAAACTTTAAAAGAAACATTTCAGCTTCTGTGGTGAGCTCTCCCGAGGAGGCAAAGCTGACATTTTGATCATTCGAAAGGATTCAAGATGCGTTTTGCCCGTATTCCCTTTCTCGCGACGTGACAAACGGTGGCTGCTGGGACGCCTGGGACTTGCAACCAAATTTCTGTGCAGGGGTCGGACTCTCGGGGGTGAAGTGATGTGCGAGTGACAGCGTGCGCGGAGACTGACAGGGGGAGGAAGGGAAAATCTTGTTTACAAATGTCAGCCAGCAATTAGCATCGTTTAAAAACCCAGGACCGCAACTGCTGCGTTTAGTTAACGTTGGAAACCCCGTTCCTTTCTTGTGGCCGCGTTTGAAGAGGCAAAAGTAGACAGCGAGACTCTGAAACCAGTTCATAAATAGTTGATTTCATTTTTTAAAAAAATCTTGCCCAAACTGTCACCAGCGTCCCTCCTCCCTTCCCATGTGGCTCACAGATGGCAAAGAGCTAATTTGTTACTGTTTGATAACTGCTTTTATGTATCAAAGCTCTTATTTACTACTCTGTGGGGAAAATGACAGACTAAAAGCTATTATGTGTTTTTTTTTCTCATTCTCTTATCCCTTGTTCCCCCCTCCCTCCCCATGTACGAATAATCACCATCCTTCTCGTTTTTCCCCCTCACATCCTCCATCCCACTGTATTCTTCTTCTTCTTTTTTTAAAGAATTATATTATTGTGGCCCTTTTACATGTACAACGAATATCAATTTTTTTTTCTTCCTTTCTGGATTTTCCTGAATGCATCTGGTAGAGTATTTCTTCTGAAATCTGTCAGGGTCATTTATCATGTCCCTGTAGTGTAGGAATAACATCCTGAGGTGTTTCTTTATAACAATAGATTGCATTCCATTTGGAGGAGATGTGAATTGTGGCTTTGTTTTCAAGCAGTATATTAGCCAAATATTTTCAGAGCAAATTTATTTATTATTTATTATTTATTTATTTATTTATTTATTTATTTATTTATTTATTTATTTATTTATTTATTTATTTATTTGTCTTGTATGCCGCCCACTCCCGGAGGACTCCGGGTGGCTCACAAAAGACAAAGGAAAGGGGGAAAACGAGACAAAGACAACATATTAAAAACAAAACCAACATTCACAATTTCCGTGGAGGTAGATGCTTCTCAGCTCCCTCCCAGCCTGCTGGAACAGCCAGGACTTGGTGGCTTTGCGGAAGGCCGGGAGGGTAGTAAGGGTCCGGATCTCAACAGGGAGCTCGTTCCAGAGGGCCGGAGCTGCAACAGAGAAGGCTCTCCCCCGGGGAGTCGCCAGCCGACATTGGCTGGCAGATGGGATCCGGAGGAGACCCAACCTGTGCGATCTAATTGGTCTGAGAGAGGTAATCGGCAGGAGGCGGTCTCTCAGGTACCCAAATGAATAACTTCCAGCCCAGATATTGGTTCGGTGTCAAATAGGTATTGGTGGGTAGCCCGATCCAGATTTATTTAAACGTATTCAGGGGCATTCGTGGTTACTGGTCTCTAAATTTGCAAAATGGATATCACCAACTGGTTCTTTAACCTGACGAGATGAGAACAGAAGATACTTATAGCAATTCACAGCAATATGAAATGTCTTGTTCTACAGTGCTGGGACTAGTAAGAAGGCTTGGTGAAGTAAAAAATCAGTTCCCCACATTTATGACCTCAATTTGGCCACAAAGGAAAGCAGGGCTTCTATCTGCCTGAAATTAGGGCAAAGGAGTGATGGGATAGGGAATGGATGGTTTGGTGCCAGTTATTATCAGCAGAAGATCTGGTAGGGGAGAGAAGGGGTGACACTTCTCTGATCCCACAAAGAGAAATTTCATATCTCTGGTAAGATTTATTTCACAGAAATGTGGGGAAGATTCTAACATTTACTTTTTATTTTATTTTATTTTTTCCATTTTATGTACAATTCTTTATTTATTTATACTTAGCTACTTATGTCCAAATATTATTTACCTATATTATGCTTTATATTTTTACTGTCATTTATTCTCTTACATACAGTTATAGATATACATTCACATAATTATTCTTTTTCTTTGCCATTCTTATATTATTATTATTATTCCATTTGAAAGGTTATAAGGTATAGTTTGGAGTGCTTTGTTTACCATCCTTCGCACCTGCTGTGACACCACCTTGTTTTCTCTTTCTTTTCTTTTCTCCCTCCCTTCCTTCTCTACTTCCTTCCTTCCTCCTCTCCATCCCCTTCTTCCTTCCCTTACCTCTTCCCTACTCCTACCCTTTTTCTTCTCCTTCCTACCTTCTCTCCTTCTCTTTCTTTCTCTTCCTCCCTCCTCCTCTTCTTTTTCTCTCCCTTCCACCCACCTTCCCTTACCTCTTTCTTCTTCCCTTACCTCTCCTCCACACTTCTTCTTCCTCTCGTACTATCTCTCCTTCTCTTCCTCTCTCTTCTACCCTCCACTCCTTTCCATTCCTTCATCCCTCCATTCTCTACTTCCTTCCTCCCACTCCTTTCCTTCCTTCTTCCTTTCTTTTTCTATTGTTATAGGTGTCTCTTTCAAATCCCAGTTCAATAACATTTACTTTTTAATTAACCGTTTTAGAGAAAGGATATAAGCAAAGGGAGATAAAAAGACACGCAAAAATATAGAAGATTAAACTACAAATAGGTAAATAAGGGATCTAGAATGTCCTGGGGGATTCAAATTTTCCAACAAACCATTAAGTACTTATGAATTATAAAATACGTTGTACCCTTTTATAAAAATAAGAGTCACTATTCACCTTTAAGCTGTGAATACATATCAAGAGTCAGGTTCAATACTGTAGAAACCACTGGCTGGAATTATAAGATACAATAAATGGGATCAGTATTGAGAATCTTCCCAAATTGGGATATCCCATGGTTAAAATAGAGATTATATCCTTGGAAAACCCAAATTTTGGATGAGGCACAAATCCATGTATTCAGTTACAATATAGTCCCAAAATGGTTTGTGCAACCATTTTTACTTTTGTTCTTACTTTTTGTGCTCATTATCATTTTTTACGGCGTCTTTTTTTAGTGTAAAGAAAGGAAAAACATGAAAAAATATAACCCACTCAATACCGTGCTTTCTAATGTGAATGAATCAGGCTATGCAATTAGAAAATGTGATAATCCCTGCTTTAGGATGGCATAAGCAGCTTTCTCTAAGGGAATTAATAGAATGGAATGGAACGGAATGGAACTATATAACTATAACAGAAAGAAGACTTACAGTATTTACACAAAATGAAATATAAGACTGGACAAACACTAACTATCTCTTATCAAGAAGAGTCTATTAGCACATGATTTACAGAAATGTATAGTAGCTTGGTCGTTGCCTGGGTTACAAGCAGTGGTGGGTTCCAAAAATTGTTGGAACCTACTCTGTGGGTGTGGCCTCCTTTGTGGGAGTGGCTTGCTGCCCATGTGACCGTATGGGAGTGGCTTGCCGCCCATGTGACCAGATATGAAATTATGAATTAGTACTTAGGTCAGTCCAAGTAGCGATTCAGAAGTTAGTGGTTAGAAGCAATCGTAAAGCAAGATATGGAATTAAAACCAGAAATATTTTGTTGCCTATTTGAAAGGGTGTATAATATATATTTAATTTTACACATGTTAGCAGCTGCTGGAATTGTGTTTGCACAACAGTGGAAAAGCAGAGATATGTAAATGAATAAATATTACAATGTGCAGGAATAAATAAATTGACAATTAAAATCAAGAAGGCTTTGAATACTTTTTCACGTGGGATTGGTTTTAGCAATTGCCAACTAACGGAAACAGAAATTAGAAATCCAAAAGTATGAAAGAAAACACCAATTATGTAAGGAAAGGTCCCTAAAATGTATAAGGAAATATTGCAAGATCATTATTAATGCGTAGATAACTGCGGGACATTACACACCCACCAGTGGTGGGTTTCAAAAGAATTTGGAACCTCTTCTGTAGGTGTGGCCTGCTTTCCGGGTCCACTGGTGGAACCTCTTCTAACTGGTTCAGTAGATTTGACGAACCGGTTCTACCGAATAGGTGTGAACTGGTAGGAACCCACCTCTGGTTACAAGGATCATGGTAGGCATTTGAGTTCCTGGACATTTGGTGAAAAATGGGCTTATAGGACCAGCAGCTCCAGAGCTCCTGTAAGAAAAGGTGTTTACTTATTTACACTGAAACTTTGCATGAGGCATAGAAAGTAATTGCCTTATTTTTAAAAAACACGGAGCTAAAGGCCTTTTGGATGGCTTTTTTTATTGTGCAGCATTTGTGTATGTGTTTTAAATAGATTTTATGTTTATGATGTTATTTGACATTCGCATGGTCTCTTTTATTCTCTTTTGTTTTATTTTTATTCCCTTTGATTGCTTCTAACTGTGAGCTTTTGATATTCTAGAAAAATACCTGTAACCCACTCTTTGTGGAATTCAGGCAGGGGGGACAACCAAATAAAGAATGAACTGGAAAACATTCCTTTTGCCAAATTGAAACCTAGATCTTGTGTATATTTTGAACAATTCTTCAGCTGAAAAAGAAGGCATAGTCACAATTCTTTTTTTAAAATGTTTGCTCCAATTCTATAAATTTTGAGGCAGAATATAAGGATCTGCTTCTATTGGAAAGATTGTTGAGAAGGATGGGCAACATTTTTCAAATCTGAACTCCATTGAGCTCCAAATGGATCCTTCTAATCTTACTGGAAGTGTTTTAAATACTGTTTTAACTATTCTGGAAGTCCTTCAAATTCAAAAGAACATTGTTCTGGATTTTAAAGAGGCTTTTGAATCTTGAAATATTTCTGGTCTGGCTCTTTTCCAGACTGGTTGGAATTAGAAGCATTGCAATACTCCTGATTTGGTCTGCTCCAAACTAAGGACTCTCTTATACAACTGTACACTAGGAGAAAAAAGGGATCATTAACCATTTCTCAAGGACAAGGAATGTTTAGCATCTTGTACTTGCCTCAGTTCACTGGGATGGCATCTTACACTGATCTTTGTCTGATGTAAATGAAGATTAATATTTTTTTACTTGTTTCCTCAGCAGCAGTGCTTTCTGGTTTGTTTTCTGGGTTCCACCACAAAACCGCAGACGACAAAATCGCGCTCGACGAAAGCGCGTATGTGACGTCATCACAGTGCGACGAAAACATCGCGCTGTGATCGATAAATGTAAAAATAAAGCGAAAACCTTACCCTACCCCCCCAAACCTAACCCTAACCCTAACCCTTACCTTTATGTGAATCGGCGTGCTTTAATTTTATTTTTATTTCAATTTTTAATTATTTTCGTCGCGCTGTGATGATGTCAAATGCGCGCTTTCGTCGAGCGCGCTTTTGTGGACCGCGGTTTTTACGGGTCACGTGTTTTCTGAACTTTATTTCATTATAGGCAAATGTGTCCATTCCAGTTGATTTGGAACACCTTCCCCTTTGGTCATTAGTTCCTGCCCTACATGGCTATTTCTGTTCTGGGTTGTTGGGCTATCTGCTCCTTCTGGAGGACCTCCCAAGGTGAGACATGGAGGTTTTTTTTTTTTTTTTTAATCAGATGGAATTAACAAGACTTCCGTCTGGTTCCTTTTTATAGCAAAAATGTCATGAAAAACGATCAAACACTGATCTTCTTTTGTCTTTATTTTATTTATTTTATTTATTTCATCATGCATGTATTAGGCAACATATATAAGTATAAGCATGATTTTGGATACATGAAATGGATACGAATAAAAAGAAACATTAGAATAGGGACGGTAGGCACGTTGATGGGCACGTCCCTTACAGACCTCTTAGGAATGGGGTGAGGTCGACATTAGACAGTCTAAGGTTAAAGTTTTTTTGAGGGGTTGGGGAAGAAACCACAGAGTCTGGTAGTGCATTCCAGGCGTTGACCACTCTGTTGTTGAAGTTGTATTTTCTGCAATCAAGTTTGAAGTGGTTTACCTTGAGTGTGTATCTATTGTGTGCTTGTGTATTGTTGTGGTTGAACTTGAAGTAGTCATTGATAGGTAGGACATTGTAGCAGATAATTTTATGTGCTATGCTTAGTTCAGACCAAAGACGGTGAAATTCTAAGTTGTCTAAGCCCAAAATTTCAAGTCTGGTGGCATAAGGTATTCTGTTGTGAGCAGAGGAGCAGAGGACTCTTCTCATGAAATATCTCTGGACTCGCTCAATCGTATTAATGTCTGATATGCAGTGTGGGTTCCAGACAGATGAGCTGTGTTTGAGAATTGGTCTATCAAATGTTTTATATGCTCTGATTAGCAGTTTTACTTTTTTAAAAAACTTTTTACTGGCCCATTGCTGGATATACCAAATAGGAAGGTATCAACCATGAAGAGACATCAACTTGCTGGGACTCGTATCAAAGCCCAAAATGGGTATCACCTGATTTCAAATATTTCCCAGTGAAAAGAAAATCATTTTGTGCCTTCTCTGGTATCCAGATAAAACACTATCTTGGCCACAGTAGCAATAGCACTTAAGACTTATATACTGTTTCATAGTGTTTCACAGCCCTTTCAACTCCCAAATCTTGACCTGAGCTTTCAGTTTGGATGGAAATTTAATAAATTAATACATTTAATTTGTTAGTAAATTATTTTTGTCAAATTAAACATCAGACAAATAATTAAAAAAGCCCCAAACAATAAAATCCACAACACTATCACGAATCCACTGTTTTATAAGATCGTTCCGAGGAGCCCATTGTAATATCCACCCCAAGTCTTATATGCTACTGCACAGAATATGGCTAGATTGCTGTGCCAACTGCCTAATTGATAGTGAGAAGTAGTAATCATCTGAGTGGCATGGAAGATTAGATAAGGATGAAAACAGCTTCCATTTCCTCATAATACCCACAGAAAATTAAGACATGGGTAGCTGTTTCAACTGCACCTGGCTGCTTGGACATATTAGTTCCTCCCAGGGAATCTTACTAAAGCTCTCCTCCAGCAAGGCTCATTAAAGCTAGCCTAAAAGAAAACCTCACCAATGTCTACAATTTTGAGCTCCACACCAATGTGAATGTGTCATTTTGTCTGAAAAGCACATCCTGTGTAGCAAAGCATCTGATGCAAGCAGGGGGTTAAGCTGGCCTTGTGGGAAACCAACCAAACAATCAATTGAAATAACAGTGAAACAAATCAGTCAGCTATTAAAAAGGGCACGTTAGCTTCCTAAAAATGTCAAGACAGATGACCAACAATAACCAGCAGGAATAAGCCGGAAGCAGTCAACCAGTCAAGGGAGCCTTCGGTTATGGGATATATGTGAAGAATGTATTGGAGGTTTAAGGGTATGATATTACTATTCCTGAGAGTGGGAATTTGACCTGAGGAAGGAATTGTGAAATCAATTTAGAATAGAATAGAATAGAATAGAATAGAATGCAATGCAATGCAATGCAATGCAATGCAATACAATACAATACAATACAATACAATACAATACAATACAATACAATAGCAGATTTGGAAGAGACCTTGGAGGTCTTCTAGTCCAACCCCCTGCTTAGACAGGAAACCCTACACCATTTCAGACAAATGGCTATCCAACATCTTCTTAAAGACTTCCAGTGTTGGAACATTCACAACTTCTGTTCCATTGATTAATTGTTCTGTCAGGAAATTTCTCTTTAGTTCTAAGTCGCTTTTCTCCTTGATTAGTTTCCACCCATTGCTTCTTGTTCTACCCTCAGGTACTTTGGAGGGTTGGTTGACTCCTTCTTCTTAGTGGCAGCCCATGAGATATTGGAAGACTGCTATCATGTCTCCCCTAGTCCTTCTTTTCATTAAACTAGACATACTTGAGTCAACCTTGAGCCGATGAGATTAGAACCGCTGAACTGCAGATAACAGTCAGCTGAAGTGACCTGCAGTACTGCACCCTAACCACTGCGCCACCCTAACCACTGCTCCACCTCGGCTCTAATGTTCACTAAATGAACAGTTGTAAGTTGAGGACTACTTGTACAGTCAGTGTCACTTCCTTTACAATCCCTCCAGAATTTCCTTTGCAATATGGCACCGGGAGAAGAATTTTGATTATTTGGGGGACATTATTATGAACTATTTGGAGATCAAAATAATTTTAGTTTTGGACAGTAATAATGGGAATGATCAGAGACTGTAAAGGCTGATTACTTCTCAGACTTTCGTGGAGGAAAATCAACTATAGCAGAGATACTAGGGAATGAATCTTTCCACCGTTTTTTAAAATTTCTCTTTTTAAAGATACTGGTAGCGGCATTTATCTTTTTCAGAAGAAATTATCCATTTTTTAAAACTCAGGACATTTTTTTCTCACAGTCCATTCCCCTGATTACTCAAGGTGTCTGAGCACAGTTACTCACAATGTGTAGCTGTGGTAAGGTAAGTGTAGGCTTTGACAGGAAAATTCACCTTGAGTTGTCAGGACCATGGAGAGCTCACTGCAGGGAATTACAAAACAATAATTGCTCTGCTCAAATGAAGGGTGATTTTTAAGACTGCTGAAGACTGTATAGATGATTCTTCAGCTCTGCCTTTGTTTGCTGCTAACTCTTTAACAGATTAACAGAGTTGGAAGGGACCTCATAGGTCATCTAGCCCAACCCCCTCGCTCAAGCAGGAGACCCTACGCCATTTCTGACAAATGGCAGTCCAATCTCTTCTTGAAAGTCTCAAGTGATGAAGCCCCCACAACTTCCGAAGGCAACTTCTGTTCCATTGGTTGATTGTTCTCCTTCATTCATGTCCATGTTCATATTCATACCTGCTATCTTATAAATGTTGCCATAAAACTTGCCATTTGATAAATCCTACTCAGAGGAGAGGATTTCAAGGTTGCCCCAGTTAGCACACATTCCTTCCAGGTTTCTATCTTGCAAACTCTCCCAAGAACTTGTTTTTCTTCTAGTCAGGAAAAACCAAAGTATCAGAAGACGACCATGATATTTTAAGAGATAAAATGACCAGGAGCTGGGCAGAAACCCAAAGTCATAAAATTATTTGAATCTCACACTCTTTAGTGACCAAGAACCTACAACACTAGTAGAAGATCTACCAGAGGATGCAAAGACAAGAAATGATCCTTGGATTCATCACATGCAGCCCTCATGGGCTTCTGACTCAAGGGACATTTCAAACAAGGAAATAACTCAGCCTCCCTCCAATGACTACAATTTGCTTTTAAAACCAAGAAATCTTAAGAGATGACATATTTTCTCTTTCTCCAATTCATGCAAATCAGGTTTTGAAGGGTGTTAGTTGTTGTTGGTATTCTTACTATTAAAACCTAGATTATTCTAATCTAATCTAACATAAAACGAGGACTAGTGTGAAGAAAAGCAAATGAATATTGTGAGGTGTTAACATTTTGTGGTAGATCGCCACTAAACTTTAACAGCACTTAGGAAAACTGGAATATTCATCTGGTAAGCCCTTCAGGCTATGAGCCATTTGTAGCTTCATCCAAGTTTGGAAACTCACTCCTTATTGAAAGAAGATAAGCATTTTTGTTAGCATTTAGTAAATTCACAATAAAGCATTTCAGTGGCCAAAAGTTTAACCAATGTTTTATTTGATTTTATCTTTTCTAGCATTTCTAAGCTAATTTTTGTTTTAGATGATAGATAGATAGATAGATAGATAGATAGATAGATAGATGATAGATAGATAGATAGATAGATAGATAGATAGATAGATAGAGAGGGAGGGGGGAAAGAAAGAGAGATCAGTGGTGGGTTGCAATTTATTTTACTACTGGTTCACTTGTGCGTGCATGTGTGCTCACACAATCGTGTGACACTTCTGTGCATGCGAAGAAGCGTCCGGGCAGGTGGGTGGAGCTTCAATAGCAATAGCAATAGCAGTTAGACTTATATACCGCTTCATAGGGCTTTCAGCCCTCTCTAAGCGGTTTACAGAGTCAGCATATTGCCCCCAACAACAATTCGGGTCCTCATTTTACCCACCTCAGAAGGATGGAAGGCTGAGTCAACCCTGAGCCGGTGAGATTTGAACCGCCGAACTGCAGAACTGCAGTCAGCTGAAGTAGCCTGCAGTGCTGCATTTAACCACTGCGCCACTGCTGCCACTACCAGTTCACTCGATCCAGGGCAAACCAGCAGCAACTTACTTCTGATATAGAGATAGAGATAGAGATAGAGATAGAGATAGAGATAGAGATAGAGATAGAGATAGAGATAGAGATAGAGATAGAGATAGAGATAGAGATAGAGATAGAGATAGATAGATAGATAGATAGATAGATAGATAGATAGATAGATGGATGGATGATAGACAGACAGACAAAGAGAAAGAAAAAAAGAAAGAAAGAGAGAGGGAAGGAGATAGGGATAGAGATATATAGCTAGATATATATAGATACTGTGTATGTGTGTGATACAATGATACAAAACATTGGAATAATTGGGAAAAAAATAAATTCTGCCCTGTTCTATTATGAGTAGCATCATTCCATAGGATCTCAATTCAGGTATGAAAAGAAAACTTTACTGTCTTTATGGAAATGAACTTTAATAGCAATAGCAATAGCAGTAGACTTATATACCGCTTCATAGGGCTTTCAGCCCTCTCTAAGCGGTTTACAGAGAGTCAGCATATTGCCCCCAACAATCTGGGTCCTCATTTTACCCACCTCGGAAGGATGGAAGGCTGAGTCAACCCTGAGCCGGTGAGATTTGAACCGCTGAACTGCTGATCTAGCAGTAGCCTGCAGTGCTGCATTTAACCACTGCGCCACCTTGGCTCAACTTTTGATAAAAGGAATAAAAATGACTTGTGGCAAAAGAGGCTGACAATGTCCTCTTAAATACGAAGTCTTCATGAATTTTCTTACAACAGATATAACAGCAGCCATATTCACTTTTCTGTTTAATGGTGGAAGCCCTCGGTGTGATCCATAAATTGTTGCCATATGGCCTGAGATAAATCTCTCTCTGCCTTATTCTTCACAGCTAGTTTCTCTCAACCGAGGCAGTCTGTTAGGTGAGCACTTTGTCACTGGGTGTTGGTTGTGCATGGAAAGCACAAGCAGAACCTTTCATCCTCAATTTAATTCTGATTTCTAAACAGTATAAGGGTTATTTATTAATATGTACCTTTTAAGAATAGACATCTGGATTCTTAAACATCCTGGATTTTAAATACATTTAATGGAACTTCATAGTATAACTCTCATCTTATTAGACAGTTAAGTATTGAGGATGTTGAGTACAAAACCCTCAGCAATATATTTTCAGGAGTGATATTTATAATTTTAATAAAGGATATTACTGTCAGTGCTTCATGATCTTTCTGCAATTATATGTGATGATGAACATAATTCCTCTGCAACTAATAATCTCATTTCAATGGGATATTCCTTCAGATAGGCAGGGAAGGGAGTGCATGTTATTGCTTTGCTCTCAAATCCAATTTTTAGTAGCACATATTAATACAGGAACGGGGAGTTTTAAACTGCCTTGATTTTTACATCGATGTTGATGAAACATTTGTCCTTGAGAGAAATGCTCCATAGGTATAGCGTGATTTAGAGTGATAGGCGAGGTCATAAAAACGATTATTTAATGAGCTCCCAGGAAATCCAGAGTTCAAAATTACTATTGCTGGTACTCTCTAGAAATCCTTTAAAACTGAGATGGTGAACCTAGGCACACAGCGCTCTCTCCATGGGCACATGCACCATCGCCAGCTGCTCTTCCGGGTTCCGTTGCGTGCATGCATGCGGGCCAGCTAGTCTTTATGTCTCACACACACACGCAAAGACAGACTCACAGAGAGAGAGAGTGAAAGAAAAAGAAAGGAAGAAAGAAAAAAAGAAAAAAAGAAAGAAAAAGTGAGACAGATGAAAGAAAAAAAGGAAAAAGGGACAGAGAGACAAAAGGAAGAAGAGAGAGAGAGAGAGAGAGAGAGAGAGAGAGAGAGAGAGAACACATGGCCAGCAAGCCACTCCCACCAGGTCACATGGCTGGCAAGCCACTCCCACAAAGAGCCGAGTTGGCGCAGTGATTAAATGCAGCACTGGAGGCTACTTCAGCTGACTGCTATCTGCAGTTCGGCTGTTCAAATCTCACTGGCTCAAGGTTGACTCAGCCTTCCATCCTTCCGAGGTGGGTGAAATGAGGACCCAGACTGTGGGGGCGATATGCTGACTCTGTAAACCGCTTAGAGAGGGCCGAAAGCCCTTTGAAGCTGTATATAAGTCTAACTGCTATTGCTTTTGCTATTGCTATCATTGGTGCATGTATGAATATAATTTTGAGATACAGGTAGTCTTTGATTTACAACTGTTTGTTTCGGGGCCATTCAAAGTTACAATGGCACGGGGGGAAAAATGACGTCCTTGCACTTATGTCTGTTGTAGCATAACCACAACCGTATGAACCAAATTCAGGCAGTGGACAACCGACATATACCTATGATGGTTGCAAGATGCTGGGGTCATGTGGCTGCCATTCCTGACCTTCCCAGTCAGCTTTTGACAAGCAAAATCAATGTGGGAAGCCAGATTCACTTAATGACGAGGTGATTTGCTTAAGAATTGTAACGATTTGCCCATGGTGGCACAGTGGTTAGAGTGCAGTACCGCAGGCTACTTCTGCTGTCTGCTTGCAATTTGGCAGTTCAAATCTCATAAGGCTCAAAGTTGACTCATCCTTCCATCCTTCCAAGGTGGGTAAAATGAGGACCCAGATTGTTGGGGGGCAATAGGCTGACTCTGTAAACTGCTTAGAGAGGACTGTAAAAACACTGTAAAGCAGTAGATAAGTCTAAGTGCTATTGCTATTAACAGTGGGGTCAACAATGGTCATAGAATCATGGGCACGCAACCACCACCTTGTTTAACCACAGAAGTTTTGGACCCAGCTGTTGTTGCAAAAGAAGGACAGCCTGTACTCGATTCTTATTCTGCTTTCAGTTGCCAATTTAAGAGCGACTCCTTTAGATATTCGGTTGATTGCTATTCCTGTTCTGCCATATGTTACAGGACAGCTTGTGGGGGGGGGGAAGAGCACAGTGCTCAGTTGCCACCCATCGTACACGTATTACCTTCTCCCACCAGAATGTCAAGAAGCTCTTTCGTCCTTTCCTTGGCTTTCTTACCATTTGGAGGGCTCAGCAGAAATGCTCTTTTTCTTTGGAAGGCTCACGTGTCTTGTTTACGAGAGCAACAGAAAAGAGGCAGCTTTCCTTTCCCGTTAGGTAGAAGAAGGCAGATGTGAGCTACTGTATGTCCCTTAATAGCCCATCGTTAATTTTCCTTGCATGTAGGGTTTTTGATTTTTTTTAATACCAGAGCTTTATATATTGCTGGCGGTTGGGATGATATGTAAAGCATCAGCTGCTGGTTCACAGCTTGGATTTTAAAGAGTCCAGAAGGAGAGATCAAAAGCTGAATTTCTAATATTGTCTCTAATGGAGGAGTTATTACCCAAACAAGCAGGATGTTGAACTCCTTCCTAGCATAAGGCTTCCAATGCTCTGCTCTTGTAGCAAATGAGATCTCCAAAGAAGAGGCTTGAAATAACCTCTTATCTACGAGACCGTCTTCTGCCGCATACCTCCCTAAGACCGATAAGATCGCACAGGATGGGCCTTCTCCAGGTGCCATCAGCTGGACAATGCCGGCTGGCGATGCCTCGGAGTAGGACCTTCTCTGTTGCCGCTCCGGCCCTATGGAACAAGCTACCCCCAGAGATCCGGACCCTACCCACTCTCATGGCCTTCCGTAAAGCTATCAAAACCTGGCTTTTCCGGCAGGCCTGGGGCTGTTGACCTCTTGATTGAGGTTCAGCCCCGCTTAGACTGGATGCATGTTGTGTTTCTTTTAATTTGTTGTGTCTTATTTGTTTTAATCCTTTTTAATATTTCTTATTTCTGTAAGCCGCCCGGAGTCCTCCTGGATTGGGCGGCCTATAAATTCAATAAATGGAAATGGAAATGGAAATAAAGGTCCAGCTATTCGTGTAAGAGTCTTACCAGATCTGGTACACCTTTTCCCTCTGAGGCATTTACTGTGTCCCCGAAAATAAAACAGGGTCTTATTTTCTTCTGATCCCCAAAATAAGCACTTGGCTTTATGTTTGGGGAGGTCTTATTATTTTTGAGGTGCAGGAGGCGGTAAGCGTGGTTACCTCATGGCTGCTGATGTGTTGCAATACTTTCAGAGAGGGCTTATTTTGGGAGGGAGGGCTTATTTTAGTGCATATGCTCAAAAGCCCGATTGGGCTTATTATCTGGGGAGGTTTCATTTTTGGGGAAACAGGGTAATTCTTTAAGACTTGAAGAACCCGTTGACTACTAGTTACACTGTCAATAGGAGTTAAACATTAATGTAGCATACTGTGAATTTACACACCAGTGATAAAATGTATTCGCTGGAACCAAAGTGAAGGCCGAAGAATTACTGAGAGCACCTTCACGCTTGGAATAAACTCTGCAATTTCTTCAATCACCAAAGTGCTTTCATAAAAAATACATGACTGTCTTTTTAGAATATAAATGATCGACTGCTCCACGTGATATGTACTAAGCTTCGGTCATCATCTCTTTGCTCTTTAAAAGAAAATTCATGAATTAGAGTATTAACTTCTACGGTTTGGCCTCGTCTATTATGGCCCCATTCTGGGCTGACACCAACAGGAATATTAATCCAGAGAGCAATCATTGTTTGTTAAAGATGCATATATTCTTCTTGTTTATTGGAACAACTTACATCCCACAATGATACCTTTAACATCATCGAACAACACATTATTCTTATTAATGTGGTTGGTTGTACAATCAGCCTGTTATTTGGACTATGCTTGGCACTTTTATCCACCCATTGAACCTTCCCCAATGATTTGGGATAGTCAGATGTCTTTTGATGTGTTAAAGAGAATGCCGCAGGATCAGAGGTGGCATTCAGCAGGTTTTGACCAGTTCTGGAGAACCCGTAGCAGAAATTTTAAGTAGTTCAGAGAACCGGTAAATACCACCTCTGAGTGGCCCTGCCCCCGTTTATTCTCTGCCTTCCAGGTCCCAGCTGAACAGGAGGGAATGGGGATTTTACAGTATCCTTTCCCTGGAATGGCATGGGAATTGAGATTTTACAGTATCCTTCCCCTGGAGTTGGGTGGGAATGGAGATTTTACAGTATCCTTCCCTTGGAGTTGGGTGGGAATGGGGATTTTACAGTATCCTTCCCCTGGAGTGGGGAGAGAATTGAGATTTTACAGTATCCTTCCCTGGAGTGGGGAGAGAATTGAGATTTTACAGTATCCTTCCCCTGGAGTGGGGAGAGAATTGAGATTTTACAGTATCCTTCCCCTGGAGTTGGGTGGGAATGGAGATTTTACAGTATCCTTCCCCTGGAGTTGGGTGGGAATGGGGATTTTACAGTATCCTTCCCCTGGAGTGGGGAGAGAATTGAGATTTTACAGTATCCTTCCCCTGGAGTGGGGAGAGAATTGAGATTTTACAGTATCCTTCCCCTGGAGTGGGGAGAGAATTGAGATTTTACAGTATCCTTCCCCTGGAGTTGGGTGGGAATGGAGATTTTACAGTATCCTTCCCCTGGAGTTGGGTGGGAATGGGGATTTTACAGTATCCTTCCCCTGGAGTGGGGAGAGAATTGAGATTTTACAGTATCCTTCCCCTGGAGTGGGGAGAGAATTGAGATTTTACAGTATCCTTCCCCTGGAGTTGGGAGGGAATGGAGATTTTACAGTATCCGTCCCCTGGAGTGGGGAGAGAATTGAGATTTTACAGTATCCTTCCCCTGGAGTGGGGAGAGAATTGAGATTTTACAGTATCCTTCCCCTGGAGTTGGGTGGGAATGGAGATTTTAAGTATCCTTTCCCTGGAGTGGGGAGGGAATGGAGAGTTTACAGTATCCTTCCCCTGCTACACCCACCAAGTAAAAATTTTTGAATCCCACCACTATGCAGGATATAAGCTGTTCTAAGTAAAGTTCCCTTTGCAATTGACAGATCTAGCTGTGTCAGTGCCGATTGCATTCAAGTGATACTCCAGATGTTGTGGGATTGCACCCAAGGTGCCTCTTACTATTAGTAACATCTCTGCTTCATTTTGCCATAGTCTTCCTATTTTTATTTGCAGGTCTTCGTATTTTGTAACTTTCTCCACTTCTTTCCTTTCTCTTCTCCTGTCTCCAGGTACTGCAGTGCCACATTCAGACTTTTTTTTTTTGGTCTTTCTTGACAATTGTTAAGTCTGGGGTGTTATGTGGCAGGTGCTTGTGTGTTTGAAGTCAAAGTCCCAGAGCACTTTTGCTTCTTCATTTTCTACTACTTTGTCTATTTCATTCTGTCTATTATTACTTAGCCTATTTGCACGCAGGCAATTGGTATTTCTTGCAAATATCCCAATGTGCTATTGTTGCTACTTTGTCATGTTGTTGTTGGTCATCAGTCTGGGTCAGAGGTGGGTTCCTACCAGTTCGCACCAGTTCAGTAGAACCAGTTTGTCAAATCTACCGAACCGGTTAGAAGAGGTTCCACCAGTGGACCCGGAAAGCAGGCCACACCTACAGAAGAGGTTCCAAAATCTATCTATCTATCTATCTATCTATCTATCTATCTATCTATCTATCTATCTATCTATCTATCTATCATCTATCTATCTATCGCAGAACCCAGCCTATGGGAAACCATAGCCGGTCACAAGCCCGGATAAATGGGGAGTGTTGGTTCCCGTGGCGACGGAACCGTGAAACAAGCTGAGAATCCAATGGCAGGACAACACACGGATAAACAACTCTGTTATCCGTGACGTTCTGCCTTTGGCCTTCACAATGCAACGGTCACTGCCTTGTGGACGTTGACATTTACGAAGATTAAGTCCAAGTAAGTATCTATCGCAGTAGCAATAGCAGTTAGACTTATATACCGCTTCATAGGGCTTTCAGCCCTCTCTAAGCGGTTTACAGAGTCAGCACATCGCCCCCAACAACAATCCGGGTCCTCATTTTACCCACCTCGGAAGGATGGAAGGCTGAGTCAACCCTGAGTTGGTGAGATTTGAACAGCCGAACTGCAGAACTGCAGTCAGCTGAAGTAGCCTGCAGTGCTGCATTTAACAACTGCGCCACCTCGGCTCTATCTATCTATCTATCTATCTATCTATCTATCTATCTATCTATCTATCTATCTATCTATCTATCATCTATCTATCTATCTATCTATCTATCTATCTATCTATCTATCTATCTATCTATCTATCTACCTACCTACCTACCTACCTACCTACCTACCTACCTACCTACCTAATCTGGATGCATAAAATATAAATTCATTGTAATCATGAAACACTGGTTTTAGGGTCTTACTTTACAAAAGATTGAATTGAAAGTATGGACAATAGTGAAAGACATCAGAAACAGAGACTGATGTTTGGAGAGGATATATATTTCCATTGTTTCTACTGGATATGATGAATATACTGAAAAGCTTGCTTGGAAGGAAATATTTATCCGGTGCTGGTGTATCTCCATTGGTTTGAGTTCATTTTAGACTGTGATGTCATCAGAAGGTCAGGTTTGGAAGGTTGATTGAGGAACCCCGAAATTAACGTAGGAAATGCTTGGCTGATATAGAAGACTCTATGCCAGAGAACTCTCCCCATTCCAACTTTTTGAGAAGATCTTCTTCCTCTTTGTGTCTGAATGTTTCTAATTAGGAAGCGCCTTCCCACCAATTCAGGTAGCCCCCTTTTATGAGAGGGAATAATTTTATACTGCCTGTGCACTGCGAGCAAGTGATGCAATATATTATTGTTATTGACGCTGCCATATGTGCAGTTATATTTATACAGCAGATGTTGTAAAGTTACAAATGTCAAGAAGAAAGAGAGTGCCTCTTGCAGACAGAGAAAGCTGACCCCGTTTTCCCCCGGGAGATACTTTGAAGCTCTTATGTGTAGCTAGTTGAGCAGCTAACTGCCTGCTTTTTAGCATTTATATGCCACAGCAATTAAATCTGAAAGGACTGAATGAATGAAGCTTCTTGAAGGAGAAGGCAAAATGTTTTAAAACACCAGGAAAGTCCAGCTGCCTTTCTGGAGAAAAACACTTGGGGGACAAACATGACCTGGATGATTGAAAATCTTCATAGACATAGGAATGAAAGTACCATTAGAAAGTATGGGCTTTTTCTCCTACTACAATAACTTATATTTACACCAAAACAGTACATAAAAAAAGGATTGGGAAGGATGACAACAGAGAATGGTCAAAGGTTTTCTTAATTGCATTTATATATTCTGTATGCTATTTATATGTCATCATGCTCATCAGAGTTGGGATTCCCTTCCCTACCAGCAGAGGTGGGTTCCTACCAGTTCGCACCTATTCGGTAGAACCGGTTCGTCAAATCTACCGAACCGGTTAGAAGAGGTTCCACCAGTGGACCCGGAAAGCAGGCCACGCCTACAGAAGAGGTTCCAAACTTTTTTGAAACCCACCACTGGTCCTTGGATATGATTATTCTACACTATCATGCTCCTATTTATAAAACTCAGTGCCTCTGTGAAAGGTAAGGATGACTACTGCGTTTGTGGTGCAATCAGAACATTGCGTGTGTTGAAGTTGTTTTAACGCAAACCAAAGATGCCTTTGAAAAAACAAGTTGACATCCTATTCTTATGCAGGCCAGTGCTGTGTGTGATGCAATTTAAGGTGGTTCTGACAAGTGTCGTTGGCATCTTCATATCCAGTCACATGGGTGGCAAGCCACTCCCATCCGGTCACATGGGTGGCAAACCACTCTCACAAAGGAGGCCACACCCACAGAGTAGGTTCGAACAATTTTTGAAACCCATCACTGCCTACCAGTTTGCAAATGTGTGCTTGCATTACGTCGTGGTAGATGGGCGGAGCCTCCTGCAGCCACCGCTACTGGTTTGCCTGAACTGGAGAGAACTGGTTGAACTTGAATACCGTCTCTGATTCTCATGCAGTACTAAACATTCATATATTTTTTTAATGCTTATAATGCAAAGGATGCAGGAAAAAGGACAGGAAGGTGAAGGGCTATTATTCAGATACCATACGTGATCAATTATCAATTGAAATAGCCATTATTGGAGAAGTGAGGGGACTAACCAGATGGGGTTAGTATTGCGCCACCAACAATCTAGCTGCGGTTATTAAATGCAAAATCAGGTTAATATCTACAACTGTACAATCAGTAATTATACCTAACAAAAATAACCGAGGGTAAACTTTATCCTTTTTTAAAGAACATTTTGCATAATCCACCATATTTTTATCCAAAATGCTTTAACCTTTTTACAAGTCCACCATATATGATAGTGTGTGTGTGTGTGTATATATATATATATATATATATATATATATATATATATATATATATATATATATATATATATATATATATATATATATATATATATATATATATATGAAAGTAAGTAGCATCAGCACAGTCACATCTCCAGCATTTAGGTTGTAAATTCGGATACATAGAGGCCAGTTTTTTAGGATCTAGATGCCATCTATAAAACATCTTATAAAAGTTTTCTCTCAAATTTTGGGCTTGTGTAAACTTTAGAATTTCTTACCCAGATCTTTTCCCATGTATCCAACATTATTGGTTCTTCAAAATTTTGGGCCCACTTTATCATACAGTCTTTAACTAATTCTGTCCTTATCAATTATTTTTTTAACATAACCATCTATAAATTACTATAAAGGAAATGTTTGAAGACCCTTTTATGAATGGAGAATACCTTTTTTTGTATTACCCAGTCCATTTTTTTAAAAAAAAAATAACTTAGCAAACTGAAATAAGTCTATTTGTTAAAACGCCTGGTCTCAATTGGATTCTAAGAAGTTGGAGATAAGCCCAGCATTTCCGAGAAGTCTCAACAGCGACTTCTGAAAAGATCGAAATGGCTACCTAGGGTTTCGCTTTTCTTTTCGGGCCCAAGAATGCTGCTCTGTGTAAAATGACAAATTCCAGATATAGTTTAGGAACAGCGGGATTCCAGATTTGAACATCTGGGGGAGCATCGAAATGCTTCCAGTAGCCATTTTAGCCACAGATGGAATCATTTGACCATTCGACTCACCACAGTTTTCATGTTGGAGGCTTCTGAACATCTTTCTGGTCCATTAACTTCATAACAGCTCCCATCAAACGGCTCCCAAGCAGAGAGGCTGTTCTTGTTTTCTAGAGCACTGCCTTATAACAAGGCCGAATGCTGCAAAAGAAAGAAAGAAAGAAAGAAAGAAAGAAAGAAAGAAAAGAAAAAAGAAAAAAAAATCCACTTCTTGATATTTGTTTTCCTTTCAGGGATTAGGAATTGGATAGAAAAATGTCATCATTTCCATAAATATTTGCATTCAAATGAGTTTTAATACAGGGACAGTTTTCCCTTTCTCTTTTCTTTTCCAGTTGTTTTCTTTCAGACAAATTAATGGAGAGGCAACAAAGCTTTGTTCTTCGTGCACATAACTCTAATTGTCCTGCTGTCTCCCCCCACCCTTTGCTAACAAGCACATTTTAATATCCTGGGTACCTGATAATGTCCCCTCCCCCCCTCCTTTCTTGGCTCTTTAATTTTTCAAGTGCTCTATTCATATTCTGGACTTCATGTTCAAAAAATAATTAAACACCTGGCACAACAGAACTAAATCTACAAAGACGTATGAATATTTTTGATTGGAAGTGTCACCGCGGATTTCTAAAAACTTCCTGGGTTTGGAGTGGTTTCCCCTCCCCCCCTTTTAAATATAGAGAGCTGTTATGAAAATCAGTAAGCTTGATTTAATTTGTTTTATTTCCATTTCTTTTCACTAAGATCCACTAAGGAAACGCGGATGGATGCAGTGGCAGATTAAGGCTCACTGGTGTCCTAAGCACTGACAAATCTTGGTGCCCCCCCACTTCTTTGAACATACTATACAAAGTAAGCCAAGCTTCGTTGGTTCTTTTTCTTTCCCAACTTTGTGGTGCCCTAAGCATGTGCTTAGTCTGCTTAATGGTTAATACACCTCTGAATGGATGAGATTCCCTTCCTGAGTGAAATTATCCCTCAGATGAAACCCAGAACTAAGCATTTGTTTTGTTGCAAGATGAATCAATAGCAATAGCAATAGTAGTTAGACTTATATACCGCTTCATAGGGCTTTCAGCCCTCTCTAAGCGGTTTACAGAGTCAGCATATCGCCCCCAACAATCCGGGTCCTCATTTCACCCACCTCGGAAGGATGGAAGGCTGAGTCAACCTTGAGCCGGTGAGATTTGAACCGCTGAACTGCAGATAACAGTCAGCTGAAGTGGCCTGCAGTACTGCACCCTAACCACTGCGCCACCTTGGCTCCAACAGTATTCAACAACAATGGATTCTTGACATAGTTCTGGTGTCATTGGAAATAGGAAATGTTGGGGAATTTCTCTACACTCCCACCCCCTTCTGAACTAGTGTAATTCTCTCAGGTCCATCATGAATCACACTATTCTGGCAACTGATATATTTCCAAGCAATGGCAGCATCAATAGTTCATGCAGTACCCCACCCCCTCCAAAAGCTGCATTTTTTTATTGCTGCTGCTGGAAGTTACAGTATATTTGGGGAGGGGGCTTTCAAAATGTTTGCTTTCCATTATATCAGCTGGATCGATGGCTCTAATGCCTTTGCTCAACATCACCGAGATCAATGATTTCACTGAAATAATCAAAGTTTACACAGTTTACTCTTGACTCTATAATCTTTTTCTTCGATCATTTTGGAAACCACGTGAACTGTAAGACATGAGGAGGGCTGCCAAGAAAATTTGGCCCTCCTTCTGCAGCATTTGGAGAGTTCATCTATTTTTGGACAATTTGTGTGTGTGTGTCTGTGTGTGAGAGAGATGTTCAACATAATTTCCTGTTTTTGTCTGTAGGATTAATATGTTGGATTTTTCCATTTCTCTACAGATGTCTTTTCAAGTGGAGCCCTGGGATCAACCTTATATGCTTATGAAATCATCCTCATCCTCATCCTCATCATCTCATCATCAATCAATTCTAGCTATTCCGGAAGGCCTGGGGCTGTTGACCTCATTGTTTTATATATATATATATATATATATATAGTCACAATTTATCAGCACAACAATTTATCAGCACAAATGCAACATATATGTCTGTGTGTGCACGTGTGTGCATATGTGCGCATTGCATTTGTGCTGATAAATAAATAAAGGGAGACTAGTATAGATCTATTTAGCTCTCATCAGCTAGCCATACCCTTACTGGGAATCGAACCTGGGTTGTATTAGCCACTAAGCCACAAGCTCTCCTCCTTTATCAGCTAAGCCAGGGAAATAGGTATGTATTGTGTCACAACCCCTGGTATGCCCAAATATGGGAGGGAGCATACTGCTTCCCTTTTCTGTCTTTCGGATCACCCTGGGAGCCATCCAGGCAGAAAGCCATTTTTTTATGTTGCCTTTGTTACATTTGTGTTGCATTTGTGCTGATAAATAACAAAGGCAACATTACATACATACATACATACATACATACATACATACATACATACATACATACATACACACAAACACACATACATACATACATACATACATACATACATACATACATACGCATACTTCTGACTGGGGTGGGGAGGTGCTCATCTCCATTTCAAAGCTGAAGAGCCAGCACTGTCTGAAGACATTTCCTTGGTCATGTGGCTGGCATGTCCAAATGACGAAGGTGCATGGAACGCTGCTACCTTCCCACCAAAGGTGGTTCCTATTTTTCTACTTGAACTCTTACATGCTTTTGAACTGCTAGGTTGGCACAAGCTGGGACAAGTAACGGGAGCTCACTCTGTTACGTGGCGCTGGGGATTCGAACTGCTGAACTGCCAACCTTTCTGGTTGACAAGTTCAGCATCTTAGCCACTGAGCCACCACACAGACACAGACACAGACACAGACACCAGGGGTGGGTTTCAACCAGTTCACGGCGGTCCCTGCGAACCGGTTGGTCGGCAAACCCGGAAGTAAGTAACTTCCGGGAACGGCGAAGGGCCCACCCGCGCGCCCGCGCTCCTTACCCGGTTTTGACGAGTTCTGCACTTCCACACATGAACAGGACTGATACAGCACCTGCGCGATCCTCCAGGAGCATCTGGAGCATCGCACAGATGCTAGTACGCATGCGTGTGCCGCATGTGTGCACGCGCGTGCCGCATGCGTGCACGAGGATGCTGCCAGCCCCGTTCCAACCGAACCGGTTGGAACGGGGTGAGAAACCCACCCCTGACACACAGACAGACAGACAGACAGACAGACAGACAGACAGACACTGTATATATGGTGATCTATATATCTATCTATCTCTTAATTTTTACTTATTCCTAAGGAAAGCAGCCGAGGGCTACAGCATCCACCCTGGAAACAAACTGTTGATTGTATGCCCTGCTGCTTAGGCAGTTGAAATTGGCCTTGGACTGTTAGCAACCCATGAAGAAGGAGGAGTGGACAAAAGAGGCTCTGAGCGGAGAGGTTGACACAAACCGCATTAATTCCAGGACCTTCCGGCGCTGCAGAGGGAAGTCCAGCTGGGAGGATGAGGCTGGCTGCATTCAGTGAGCCCCTCTGGATGTCTTGCCCCATGCAGGTATTCAGCCACTGAGAAGCGGGAAGATGAAAAGCACAGCCCAGATGTCACCTATGGATGCTTCGGCAGCCTGTCCAGAAATGACATGTTTGGCAGCTGACGCCGAATCCCCCCTACCAGTTTTTGGCACACAATTTCTCACAGTAGTCTGGGAAAGTTGCTTACACTCAGGCATCCTAATGAGACTAGTTGAAAAGAGTTTTCTTTGGCATTTCTATGGAAATAGCTCATTTGACATTCACCTAACAGCCTGCTTATTAGGCTGTTCCACCGGAGATCAGTCACAATAAAAAAAAAATTATTTAGATGCACGCATTAAGTTGGAGAACCCTTCTCTAGATACCAAAGGCAGGGGAATCCTCTGGCATTGCGCCTTCTTAGAGCAGAGGAGTTAGCAATAGCAATAGCAGTTAGACTTATATACCGCTTCATAGGGTTTTCAGCCCTCTCTAAGAAGTTTACAGAGTCAGCATATTGCCCCCACAGTCTGGGTCCTCATTTCACCCACCTCGGAAGGATGGAAGGCTGAGTCAACCCTGAGCCAGTGAGATTTGAACAGCCAAACTGCAGATAACAGTCAGTTGAAGTGGCTGCAATACAGCACTCTAACCACTGCGCCACCTCGGCTCTTAGCAGTTAGACTTATATACCGCTTCATAGGGCTTTCAGCCCTCTCTAAGCAGTTTACAGAGTCAGCATATTGCCCCCAACAACAATCCGGGTCCTCATTTTACCCACCTCGGAAGAATGGAAGGCTGAGTCAACCTTGAGCCGGTGAGATTTGAACAGCCGAACTGCTGAACTGCAGTCAGCTGAAGTAGCCTGCAGTGCTGCATTTAACCACTGCGCCACCTCGGCTCTTTTTCACATGACACATGACAATAACCAGGATAAAATTTGACAACAACAACAACAACAACAAAAACAGCTAAAACAAGTCAAAGCAGCTTCAAGTATACAGTAGGCGAGATTCTTCCACCTTTTCTGGTGCCAAGCATTGTTACGCACAACTCTTTCTGGATCGCTTGTGGAGCCACCCTAGGCATTCTTCTTAGGAGTACCCTGCACTGTGTTGAATGGAGCTAACATTTAATAAGATGCCACTGGATTAAAATGTAGATCTGAAATCCAAATGCCTAGAACAATGGAATACGTCTGGTAGACGTTAGGGGAAATCATTTCTGCATAAACATGCTTCACATCAGCTACAAGGCATATAGGTTGTGCATCTAAGGAGTGGCGTGGCACGACAAAACCGCGCTCGACTAAAGCGCGCCCGATTAAACCGCGTCACTGACGTCATCAACAGGGCGACAACAGCGAGCGCGGAGAAAGAAGGGCGCTTTAAATAGCGCTTTGAAAGCAAGCCAATTCAACTTAAGGTAAGGGTTAGCTTTAGGGTTAGCTTTAGGGTTAGGTTAAGGGTTAGGGTTAGGTTTAGGGTTAGGTTAAGGGTTAGGATTAGGTTTAGGGTTAGGTTAAGGGTTAGGTTTAGGGTTAGGTTGAGGGTTAGGTTTAGGGTTAGGTTTAGGATTAGGTTTAGGTTTAGGGGTTAATTTTAGGTTTAGAGTTTACAGCGTTCTTCTGTCTCCACGCTGTTGTCGCCCTGTTGATGACGTCAGCTACGCGGTTTCATCGAGCGCGCTTTAGTCGAACGTGGTTTTGTGGTTGAACCAAAGAGTGGAAGGGAAATTATCTGTTGGTTTTTTGTGTGTGTGTATTGGGGAGAAAGAAAGGGGGGGACAGAGGGGATAGAGAGAGAAAGAGACAGAGAGAAAGAGATATGAAAGAGAGAGAGAGATTTTTTCATTCATGAAGCATATTGCTTGTATACTTGTGTGTGGGAGAAGTGGATGGAATAACCCTGTTTGCTGCTGTTGTTTAAAGGATGTGTGAATTGAGTTTGCATGCTCCATGTCTAACTCCTAACAATAATGTTTCATTTTCTTTCATTAGTAAGCTTTTCCCTTAGCACTTATTTCCTGGGGAGAGAGTGGATGGATCGTGTTTCTGGTTTCTAATTCTCTTTAGTCATCAAATTATTTATCACAGGTCATCAGCCCAGAATTAAGTAGGAGGTAGTATAACCCCCCCCCCCCAAATGCAACCCACAAAATAGAAGGTATAAAATAAAATAAGGCACATCAGATAAGAAATGTATAATGATGCATGCACTATTTTTTAAAAAACTCAAATCTTCAATGAGAGGGCAAGTTGCTTAAGAGTGAAATCAGAATATTTGCATATTTATTATTTGTATCCTGTGCATCAGTGGTGGGATTCAAATAATTTAACAACCGATTCTCTGCCCTAAAGACCAGCTGGGTAGGTGTGTCTCGCTGGTCATGTGACCGTGTGGGCGTGGCCAACTCAACATCACTCACATCGATGGGCGCTTAGCTGTTATAATGTAATAAGGGTTAACCGGAGAGGCGGTTTCTGTAAGAAGGGCAATAAAGATTAAGCTAGAAACAACACCAGAATGTTTCCTTCCTGCCTTCCTTACAGGATTAGCCCTGTAATGTGAGAAAAACCAAAATGAGATTTCTTCCAACAACCGGTTCTCTGAACTGCTTAGAAAGTTAACAACCAGTTCTCCCGGATAGGTGCGAACTGGCTGAATCCCACCACTGCTGTGTATCCTACCCATTTTGACAGAGCCTATTCAGTGGCCTCCAACCATTTGGGCATTAGAGACGGATTCCATTTTTCCATGGACTGGAGGGGGTGGTGGTTTCATGTACTCCAGGGGTGGGTTCCAGCCGGCATTACTATCAGTTTGCTCATGCATCTGCTTCATGCTCGTGTGCGTGCTGGATGCACGCATGCACATTTCAATGGAAATTGTTCTGCACATGTGCAGAACTAAAAAAAAAAGATGGTGGTGGTGGCGGTGGCGGCGGCAACCGGGAAACCGGTTCAGGGGTGTGGCCAGCCTGGGTCGCTGCCAGTTCTACAACCCAGGCCGGCATTCCCCTACCGATTCAGCCGAACTGGGCCGAACCGGTAGGAACCCATGTCTGTTGTACTCCCTGTATCCCACGGATGGGGCTTGTTTGCGTGGCCCACTTCCTGGCATGCTGTGGAACAGTGCCAATCCGTGGACTAGAATTAGGAATCCGTGGCCTAGGTGATTTCCAACAGTATAAACATCTTAAAATGCATAAAATCCCATAATAACATGTTTAAAGAAGCATGATTTAAAATATTTAAAAATGACTCCACAGTGCCTGCAACTTAAACTCTAAATGCTCACTGGAATGAAGCCCTGAAGCTCTTAAAAAAAGAAAGATGCACAAACATATATTGGTTTGTTTTAATTGGTCCAACTTCATACCAGCTATAAAGGGGGCTTCAGAAAAGTTGTTAAAACCTGGCTGTTCCGGCAGGCCTGGGGCTGTTGACCTCATTGTTGAGGTCCAGCCCCGATCATAACGAATGTATGTGTGTTGATTTTAACCTGTTTTTTTATTTTTTATTTTTATTTTTTATTATTCCTTCTTCCGTTGTAAGCCGCTGGAAGTCCTCCGGGATTGGGCGGCCTATAAATCGTACCAACAATAAATAAATAAAAGGGATGCGGCAAGTAAGAATTTGGTGGGGGGGGTATTGACTCTCTTTTCACTTCACAGGTGGGGAGAATAGGAGGCGGGAGCATTGTGCATGTCTATTGCCTTGTGTTGACCAAATCTAAATGTGGGAGGGGAAAAAAAGCAATAAATAACTAAATAATAAATAAATAAAAATGTCCCATAAAGTTGAAAATGGCATTTTAAACTGTTAATTGCTCTGCACAGCACAGTTCATCTGTCACAGAAAAAGCTCTGTTTGTCGTGATAGATTCAATTTAAACACTGTGCAAGTGTAATAAAAACATTGACTGTATTGGCTTAACCTATTTTAACTGTGTTTTTGGCTCCATGACGGTCCCTTTGTTTTGGAAAGCCAGGAATCCTGGTCTTGATCCCAGTGTTAATGAATTGAATGCTGTGTGTTCTCTGGGCATTTCACAGAGGAAGGTGGAAAACAGGGCCTGGATGGGAATTCAGCTGTTCTTCCAGATGAGCTCATTGGCCAAATAATGAGCCGAGGTGGCGCAGTGGTTAGGGTGCAGTACTGCAGGCCACTTCAGCCGACTGTTACCTGCAGTTCAGCGGTTCAAATCTCACCGGCTCAAGGTCGACTCAGCCTTCCATCCTTCCGAGGTGGGTGAAATGAGGACCCAGACTGTGGGGGCAATTTGCTGACTCAATTTGCTAAAAATCTGTAAACCGCTTAGAGAGGGCTGCAAGCCCTATGAAGCGATATATAAGCCTAATAAATAAATAAATAAATAAATAAATAAATAAATAAATAAATAAATAAATAAATAAATAAATAAATAAATAAATAAATAAATAATAAATAAAGTTTCATTGGAAATGCAAAATATTCAAAGGAGGAGGAACCAAAAGTGGAAGATTCTTGAATATCATTAAATGCTTTTGCAATATACAAATAGCTTCTATTCTATTCTATTCTATTCTATTCTATTCTATTCTATTCTATTCTATTCTATTCTATTCTATTCTATTTTAAATTTATATCGCCGTCCAACTCACTCTTAGTGATTTTGTGGGCAGCTTATAAAGATAATTTATACCTGAATCTGGTCAATTTCATTTAATGAGAAATAAGTTTGGGGTCAAAATGACAGTACAATATAAGAATCTAGGCTATCAACTTTCCAACTGAAATCTAATTTGATTCTACTGCACGGTCCTCTGTTTCATAAAGAGACTTGTATTTAAATAATGGGCTGAGAATTTGGACATCTATTCGTGATTTTAAAGGTTAGAGATGATTGGCAGCAGCATAGGCAATATTTTAATAGTGCTGTTAAAATTCTTGAGTGTAACCTGAAAAATCCTCTGAAAATACCGTATGCTTCAAATTTCTTATTGGGCTTGCATCCTCCTCCTCCTCCTCCTCCTCCTAATCCTCCTCCTCCTCCTCCTCCTCCTCCTCCTCCTCCTCCTCCTCTTCTTCTTCTTCTTTTTTCTTCTTCTTCTTCTTCTTCTTCTTCTTCTTCTTCTTCTTCTTCTTCTTCTTCTTCTTCTTCTTCTTCTTCTTCTTCATCGTTATCATTATCCAAATGCACTACAGGTGCTGCTTCATCTAAATTTGGTAACAAGTCTAACAGGCAAGTCATGGGATTGGAAGTGCATGAACCTTGCGTCAAATGGTGTTCTTTGTTGAGGGAAGCATCAGGATGTCCTTTGGTAGCAACTCAGGTTTGACTTAAGTAAAGCAGCACCTGGTCTCTCTTACTCATTATCCTACTTCAAGGTTGATACTGGTTCTGCTTTTTCTTCTGCCTCAACCCTCTTTCCTCTGAATTCCTTGGGAGCACCCAATTATGGGAATGAGTTCCCAAGCTCTATCATTTTGTGGTATTTTTGTCTAGCTTTTCCCCACCTGCATCAAGAAGTTTCTTTTTCAGTGAAAATAGACAAAACATCTAGGTACCCAGAAGAATGAGGAATAAATGCAGTTGACTGTAATCAAAGTTTCCATCTAGTTATTATGTCTGCAATTTTGTGATTATATCTGAGCAAAAACAATTTGATTTCGCCGTAGACAATATATTTTGGTTCCTTGATAAAAATAGAATCATTTGGGTGCTTTCTGCAGCATGAGGTCCAATTTCATGTCATGCATATGATTCTTTTTCACACATTTAGGGAATCTCAAAGCTGTGATTTAAATATACCAAGTTTAAAATGTGATAATGGTGTGTGTATGTATGCACGTGCGTGTGTATGTATGTATGTATGTATAAAATCTCCAATGAAGTCCTTATAAATAAAACAATAGCAATAGCAATAGCAGTTAGACTTATATACCGCTTCATAGGGCTTTCAGCCCTCTCTAAGCGGTTTACAGAGAGTCAGCATATTGCCCCCAACAATCCGGGTCCTCATTTTACCCACCTCGGAAGGATGGAAGGCTGAGTCAACCCCTGAGTCAACAGGAAATACACACTGTGCAGACTGCATTTGTCTTCTCTTCAGTGGAAAGTTGGATTCATATTATGTTTTGAGTGGCATGCCAAAAATGTAGGTAGGTCAGGAGAAATAAGAAGATGGGGCAAGTATAATAACCTCCAAAGAACGTATTGAATGATTCAGGGATGGCTTAGGTCAGGGTGAAAACTTGTGTGATGTCCTCTGCATAGTGCTGAACTACAGCTTACACTGTCCTCACAATTGGTCTGGACCAGTGGTGGGATTCAAATTTTTTTACTGCCAGTTCTGTGGGCATGGCTTGGTAGGTGTAGCTTGGTGGGCATGGCAGGGGAAGGATGCTGTAAAATCTCCATTCCCACCCCATTCTAGGGGAAGGTTACTGCAAAATCCCCATTTCCTCCTCATCAGCTGGGACTCGGGAGGCAGAGAATAGATGGGGGCATGGCCAGTCAGAGGTCGTATTTACCGTTTCTCCGAACAACTAAAAATTTCCGCTACCAGTTCTTCAGAATCTGCTGAATACCACCTCTGGTCTGGACTGCTGAGATTTGAAGTCTAACTGCATTTGAAAGACCAGGTGTCTTCATTACTGGATGGGACCTGTCAGTCTATGCTTTGCTGCTGCTTCGGCTGCCATTGAAACAGGGAGGGGGGGGCATGGTATTTGGGAGGGGACTACTAATTGTGCTGGAGGAAGATTCTGGAGTTTCTGCCACCTGTCTTACTGCGCATGCGGAGGAGGTTTCCCGCCAAGGCCAACGGCACCGACATTCCATCTTGGTGATACCTTTCCTAACCCTAACCCTAACCCTAACCCTTTCGAAGTTATCTCGCACCTGACACTTGGGAGAATTATGATTGGACTGTGATTGGGATGCCAAGGGGTGGGGAATGGGCTATTCTATATATCATTTGCTTTCGCGCCTAAATAATCAGTCTTCGCTTTGCTACGCTTCTATTCATTTATAATTAGTAAAAGAACACTTGATTTCTATCAATGGAGTCGTGGTTTTCTTTCCTGATTATCTGATGAAGGAGTGCTGACAGGACCATGGGCTGTTTCTAGACTTTAGAGAGTTAATATGAAAGTAAAGAAATAAAAATATATTCTTGATCACTTTCCTCCGAAGTTCTGATCACAAAAGAGCAATGAACCAGAAATATATTTTCCACCTTCTACAGATTCTACTGTATGTATCATTATCTTACCACGAATATTTTGCTGAAGGAAGAGAGACCAGTCTTTGTATCCTGGTACTTCTTGCCACAAGAATGCATTCCACATGTGATCCGACTCCTTTTGATTTGATAGGTTTTATAAAGATATTTTGCTATCAATACTGTTCACAATTTAATTACAATAATTAGCATAGTTTTCCAATATTTTTTCTGCATTTGATTATATGCCTAAAAATGTTGCAGCTGTGTTTACCTATATGCCTTTTGTCTTGGGCTTCATCTGAAATGAGAAGTAAATATCATTTTATATATAGTTTCCACTTGCTTTGTGAACTGTTTTTCATAATCTCCCATTTGATGCTTCCTTTGCATTTATACAGATGTGCTCAGATTTCTCAAATTAGGGCCCTTCTGGGACAAGAATCAGGGTAAGCCAATGTGCCTTCAGGGACTGAATAATTCCCTCCTCCGCCTTTTACATAAATACTTTTTTATGGTGTTCAGCTTCTTTGCCCAGGAAATACATGAAAACCTTCCACTTTCATTATTATTTATGGGACAACTTTACAATCTTAAACCACAGACACCATCTGAGGTTCTTTTAGACAAGCCTAAGACCCATGTGCCTTGTTGTTAGGACCCACAGATCCAGGTCATGGCTTCTGATGCATGAACCAAGCTTCTGATGAAAGAAATGTCCTTCTGGGTTCGGCTCCAAGTGGGGGGAAAAAGACACTAGAGACATGGAGGCTGCTTGGAAAGATGGTTTTAATGGTGGACAGGGCCACATGGCTTGAGCCCTGAACAGAAAAGGGGATCACATGCTTCAATGTTGGTGGAGAAGAAGAGAAGGGCTGAGGGAGGGGCTTGCTAGGCTTTTTATAACTTGTTCAGTCCCACCTCTCTGTTTCCTGTTCCTGTGTAAGAAATGTATTCTGATTGGTTGTCAGACTCCCATAGGGCCATGCAGGGGCTACTCTCTAGGCTGTGTTTTGAATCCAGGTATGGATGAGTTCTCAGATGCCATGTGGTCAGTTGAGTAAAGGGCCAATATTATCATGCCTTTACTCCCATCCCCCTGGGGCTGCAGTGGAGAAGTCTTTATTATGTAAAGTGGACTAGCTTGGCCTTCTTAACGGCCCATTAACAGTGGGGATGGGCAGGAAGCTACAGGCAACTATTCTGTCTTTTAAAACATGTTTCTTTCTTTTCACATCCAGAGAAATATTCTGCCTTTTCAATATTTCCTAGGATATTTCATTTTTCTGGGAGAGGGCTGGGTGATAACTTCCCACACTTCTATGTCCATATTGCTAGATTAAAAGTGAACCCTGTGTACCAATACTGACTATGCTGGTTACCAGTCTGGTATAGCTACTGCCAATATTCTATTTTTTCAAAAAAGCTCAATTCCAGCCAGTTGGTTGTTGGAAAGCAGGAGCAGGGGATTTAATCTGGTCCTTCTGAGTAACTCCTTTCTGAATTTGTCATTTGTCATCTGAATTATGGCAGAATTGTTCACAGCTATAGTGTAGTGGGTATTGCTAATAATGCTAGGCATTTTGAACTTGAATGGGCTTGCCTATCATCAGAGCAAGGTGGATTAGAATAGAATAGAATAGAATAGAATAGAATAAGTTTATTTATAGGCCGCCCTTTTCCCTGAGGGGACTCAGGGCGGCTAACAACTTATATGGGAGGGGGTACATACAATGACATATACAATGACATATAGCACAATATATAATTAAAAGTAGAACAACATTCATTCAACATTCGGGTGGGGGCGGATTATACTCTTTACCCCCAGGCCTGACGGGATAGCCAGATCTTGAGGGCTGTGCGGAAGGTCTGAAGGGTGGTGAGGGTACGAATCTCCACGGGGAGATCGTTCCAGAGGGTCGGAGCTGCTACTGAAAAGGCTCTCCTCCACGTAGTGGCCAGCCGGCACTGGCTGGCAGATGGAACTCGGAGGAGGCCTAATCTGTGAGATCTGATGGGTCGTGAGGAGGTAATTAGTCAAGAGATTGCCTGCTATACTGACCTTATTGATGGCTTGCTCCAGTGGTGGGTTTCAAAAATTGTTCGAACCTCCTCTGTGGGTGTGGCCTCCTTTGTGGGAGTGGCTTGCCGCCCATGTGACCGGATGGGAGTGGCTTGCCACCCATGTGACCGGATATGAAGATGCCAACGACACTTGTCAGAACCACCTTAAATTACCTCTCACACAGCACTGGCAGGCATAAGAATAGGATGTAAACTTGTTTTTTAAAAGGCATCTTTGGTTTGCGTTAAAACAACTTCAACACACGCAATGTTCTGATTGCACCACAAACGCAGTAGTCATCCTTACCTTTCACAGAGGCACCGAGTTTTATAACTATGAGCATGATAGTGTAGAATAATCATATCCAAGGACCAGTGGTGGGTTTCAACAAATTTTGGAACCTCTTCTGTAGGTGTGGCCTGCTTTCCGGGTCCACTGGTGGAACCTCTTTTAACTGGTTCAGTAGATTTGACGAACTGGTTCTACCGAATAGGAACCCACCACTGGCTTGCTCCTAAGACAATCTTTGATTGGTTCAGTTCACTTTAGAAGTAGTTCAAAACAGCAGGTTCTTTCTGGAGGTAGGTTATCTAGGGGCACTTATTTGGAGTATTGACTTGATTTGAGGCAGACTTTGCTACAGGAGTTAGAGAAATGGAGGAAAAACCCAGTATTGGATGAATTAAGTGTTGCCAATCCAGGATCTACAGCAGCCATATGCAGTAAAACAAATTAACTGGGTATTGGACAAGTTTGAATGTTTTTTTTTTAATGAAAAATGTTTTGGATATGTATGCAGATGCAAGAGTACAGTGAGTAGGATTAGTCATATTCTGGGTGGTAGCCATGGTGCTTTGTCCTGGCTTCTTCCTGTTCCTTTGCAAAACTTTCCGAAAATTGGTGAGCTCCTTTTTCAGGTGGTGAATGTTGAAGGAGATGATTTTGACAGTCATTGGAAGGGAATCCTGAGTTGACTTTCCACTCCAAGATTAGAGTAGAAAATATAAGTTGCTAGGTACACTATATTGCCAAAAGTATTCGCTCGCAACTGAATCGAGCCGAGGTGGCGCAGTGGTTAAATGCAGCACTGCAGGCTACTTCAGCTGACTGCAGTTCTGCAGTTCTGCAGTTCGGCTGTTCAAATCTCACCGGCTCAAGGTTGACTCAGCCTTCCATCCTTCCGAGGTGGGTGAAATGAGGACCCAGATTGTTGTTGGGGGCGATATGCTGACTCTGTAAACCGCTTAGAGAGGGCTGAAAGCCCTATGAAGCGGTATATAAGTCTAACTGCTATTGCTATTGCTATAATCTGATTATTTGGATGGATGAGCGAATACTTTTGACAATATGTAGTTTGCTATTTTGACAAGCACAACATGGGTGTGTGGGGTGGGGCAGGGGCAGGAAGAGGAAAGGAAGGGAGGAAGAAGGAAGGAAGGAAGGAAGGGAGGGAGGGAGGGAGGGAAATATTTTACCTCACAAAGTTTAGCTTGCCTTTGATTTTCCTAATTTTACACTATTCCATTTCTCTTGTAACAGTGCAAGTAAAGGAAGAGTTACACATGCACAGTGTGAGTGTGTTTGCAAACAGCAAAGAATGGATACTCTGTGGCATCAGATTTTGACCACTGCGGGTATCAATGGATCAGTTAAAAATGAACACCTGTAAATCAAGAACTTCCTGTACCTTCCTCCATGGTACACATTTCTAGGTTTGAGAGAAATGGGCAGCAACTGGATTCTGCAACATTTTTCATTTGCATATTGGTATCCAAGTATAAAATGTGCATAGAGATGCAGCCACTCCCCGGCTGTAAAAAAAACAACACATGGCTAATTTATTAATCTAAATTAATGTTTTTTCTCAAGTGATGAAGGGGGAAGACCAAGCTCCCACTCTGTATCTTTTTTTTAGAAGAACTGTTGAGAAACAATGAAGGTGTATATACTGCGCACCTCAGGTACCAGCTACAGGACATACATTGCAAATTGGAGGAATAACAGAATAACAGAGTTACAAGGCACCTTGGAGGTCTTCTAGTCCACCCCCCTGCTCAAGCAGGAAACCCTACACCACTTCACTCAAATGAATATCCAATATCTTCTTAAAAACTTCCAGTGCTGGAGCATTCACAACTTCTGGAGGCAAGTTGCTCCACTGATTAACTGTTCTAACTTTCAGGAAACTATGAGGAAGTGCTGTAGAAGCTGCCTTCATTAAAGAGCCGAGGTGGCGCAGTGGTTAAAGGCAGCACTGCAGGCTACTTCAGCTGACTGCAGTTCTGCAGTTCGGCTGTTCAAATCTTACCCGCTCAAGGTTGACTCAGCCTTCCATCCTTCCGAGGTGGGTGAAATGAGGACCTGGATTGTTGTTGGGGGCGATAGGCTGACTCTGTAAACCGCTTAGAGAGGGCTGAAAGCCCTATGAAGCGGTATATAAGTCTAACTGCTATTGCTACTGCGATAGATAGATAGATATATATATATATATATATATATATAGAGAGAGAGAGAGAGAGAGAGAGAGAGAGAGAGATAGATAGATAGATAGATAGATAGATAGATAGATAGATAGATAGATAGATAACTGCTATTGCTATTGCTATTGCTATTGCTATTGCTATTGCTATTGCTATTGCTATTGCTATTGCTATTGCTATTACTATCACATCCTCCCCTTTCAGCCTACTCTATTGTATGGGAATGACTTTGTGGTGTGGGGAGAGAAAAACCAACAGGCCCCAGCGGCACAAATGGGGTATTAGATGGAGAAATTGTGCAGAGCGGGATTTTTTGGGGGTGGTGCTAGAAGAGAGGGAAGGAAATGAGGCTGGAGACGAGGATGTTTCTAAATAAAACAAAGGCAGTCGGAAATAAAACGGAAGCTTTCGTCACGATGGGGGAAATAAAATGAAAAGCTTTGCTGTTGGCAGGGCAAAAACGGTGTGGCTTGCTTTGGGAACCAGAAGCTGGGCAAGGGCAGAGGAGCAAGTGGTGAGGGTGGGGGCTTGGGGAGGGATGGATGGGACCTTAGCAGAAGCGAGGAAGGCGAGAGAGAGAGAGGAGAGAGAGAGAGAGAGAGAGGAGAGAGAGAGGAGAGAGAGAGAGAGAGAGAGAGAGAGAGAGAGAGAGCGGGAGAGGGAGGGAGAGAGAGAAGAGAGAGAGAGGAGAGAGAGAGAGAGAGACGCTAGAAGCCTCGTCAGCCAGCCTTGGCATGTGTGGTTCCTTCTGGCCAGCTGGTGTGGAGTGTGCTTGGGTAATGTGCCTCCCTTGCCAGCTGGCTGAAGCTCAGTGCCAGCCTGCAGGGAGCACAGTCGTGTGGGTGGGAGGCATAGCTTCCCAGATGGTTTAGCAATATCGATGCGATTGCAGTTCTCCAGGAAGGCTAAAAACTTCTCTGATCAGTTTGGGGTGGGTGGTGGTGGGAGAGCTATGTAGCATTGCAAACAGCAGTGGGATACTTTCATTGGATCAAGGAGGAGAGTGATTGAGAGCAGGAACCTCTTCCTCCAAGTCCTTTCCTTGGCCCTCCAGCAACTTACTCCAACCTTCCCTTGTGACTCATTACTGGACAAGGAAAGCATGGTTTTGGAATCCATATGGCTCTCGCTCTAGGGCAGTGTTTCTCAACCTTGGCCACTTGAAGATGTCTGGACTTCAACTCCCAGAATTCCCCAGCCATTTATAATTATTTCCCTTTCCCGATCCATGCTGTTGGGCCAACGTACCCATAAGATAACTTCTTAAGGCCATGCACATGGCATCTCTTGGGAAGATTCGTACTGGGGACCAATGTTTTCACTGGCTAACACAAAATTCTCCATTTATCATTGAAACGCCTCTCACTTGTTGCCTGCGGTCAAGTAAAATGCTGAGACGAAAAGAAAGTAAAGGCAAAGAAATCCTTTCATCCCGACTGAGGTGCCCAGGGGCGCCCAACCTTGGCAATCCGTAAGTCTTAAAGTCTTCGAAGTTGGACAGCCCTGATCCAGACTCATTATGGCATCAAGGCAGTGGTGGGATTCAGCCGGTTCGCACCTATTCGGGAGAACCGGTTCGTAATTTTCTAAGCAGTTCGGAGAACCAGTTGTTGGAAGAAATCTTATTTTATTTTTTCCCCCACTTTACAGGGCTAATCCTGTAAGGAAGGCAGGAAGGAAACATTCTGGTGTTGTTTCTAGCTTAATCCTTATTGCCCTGATTACAGAAACTGCCTCTCCAGTTAACCCTTATTACCATTGTAACAATTAAGGTGAAGCGCCCATCAATGTGAGTTGGCCACAGCCACATTGTCACATGACCACCAAGCTATGCCTACCCAGCTGGTCATTATGGCAGAGAATCGGTTGTTAAATTATTTGAATCCCAAGGTATGATTTTGATGATGCTGGTGCTGATTTTGGGCAGATAGCTACCATGTCCTGAACCCTCCCAGGAAAGGGAGCAATAGCAATAGTTAGACTTATATACCGCTTCATAGGGCTTTCAGCCCTCTCTAAGCGGTTTACAGAGTCAGCATATCGCCCCCAACAACAATCCGGGTCCTCATTTTACCCACCTCGGAAGGATGGAAGGCTGAGTCAACCTTGAGCCTGGTGGGATTTGAACAGCCGAACTGCTGAACTGCAGTCAGCTGAAGTAGCTGAAGTAGTAGGGAGGAATTTAGAGTCCAAAAATAATGCAATTTTGTCACGGTATTAGAAATGTATAAGAATAAGTATGCACAAAAGCACATTGTTAGTTGTTAGGGTTAGGGTTAATCTTGACTCGGTCACCAAACTGCACATTCACAATCGGGGTTTTCCAAATGCTGAACAGAAAAGTCCTAATTTAAAGTTGTTAAGTTTGAAATGCACACACACACACACATACACACACACACACTAAGCAAATGCCAATGAAAAGCTGCAGAACCACATCATCACCTTTCTAAAACCTGTTATTTCTTCATTACTCACAGTGTCATGAATTGATGAATGCCTGATAGTCACCTTTTACAGACAACAGATACTGTGGTGCATTTATTGTCCGAAGTTGTGGTGCAGCAATTGCGTTTCGAAGAAACTCTGTCACTCAGGTATCTCTCTAGTCACGTGGGAAAAATTGTCATGCAATAGAAATTTTCATGAAAGCAAAAAGCAAGTTGGTTTTCCATGCAATCCATTATACTGAACAAGTCAGAAACATGTTTTATTCGGCCAATGGGGACTTTCCTCCTGGAAAATATATACTTACATTTCATATCTACGAGATCGTCTTCTGCTGCATACCTCCCTAAGACCGATAAGATCGCACAGGATGGGCCTTCTCCAGGTACCATCAGCTGGACAATGTCGGCTGGCAACGCCCCGGAGGAGGGCCTTCTCTGTAGCTGCTCCGGGCCTATGGAACGAGCTACCCCCAGAGATCCGGACCCTACCCACTCTCATGGCCTTCCGTAAAGCTATCAAAACCTGGCTTTTCCAGCAGGCCTGGGGCTGTTGACCTCTTGATTGAGGTCCAGCCCCGCTTAGACTGGGTGGATGTTGTGTTTCTTTTAATTTGTTGTGTCTTATTTGTTTTAATCTTTTTTAATGTTTCTTATTTCTGTAAGCCGCCCGGAGTCCTCCGGGATTGGGCGGCCTATAAATTCAATAAATGGAAATTCAATTCAATTCAATAAATAGAAATACACATCAGGCAAACATCAAGCCATTTTCCAGAAGAAACTAAGTTCTATTCAGAAAACTAAATTTCTATGATTCTTGCCTTTATCCTCACCCAAACTGAAGAAGTTACACTCACCATTCCATCTCTCAACCTACATCTAAATGTGAGACACTAAGATGCCTTTCATAGTTCAGCTGGCAAAGTCACATTCTGTATTTTCTGAATATTCTATTTGGGACCAGAATGTGGATTTTCCATCTTGCATTGCATACAAGTAGCCCAGCGACCACAATTGGATCTAGCAATTACCGGCCACTTGCTAAGTGAATCTGTGACCATGCTTTATGGCAGTGTTCTCAACCTTGGCCACTTGAAGATGTCCGGACTTCAACTCCCAGAATTTGCTGGCTGGGGAATTCTGGGAGTTGAAGTCAGGACATCTTCAAGTGGCCAAGGTTGAGAACACTGCTTTATGGTCTTACTTTAGCTTTCCTTTGCTTCACAGACCTGTGAAAATCTTCAATGCAACGATAGAAAAGCCAAGGTAATTTTCTCATCACTGTTGTAACCACGAACTTTTCTAAACAAGGCAGTTGCTAAATGAGGTCTACCTGTAGTTTGATTTGTCATTCCAGATGAGAGATTTATTCTTTAGGAACAGGGAGGAATCATCAGAGGTGGTATTCTACCAGTTCAGATCGGTTCGCTCGAACTGATATTGGAAATCGCGGGTGGCCTTGCCCACCTGCCTCGGTTCTATGGCATCCCATTTAGGCCATTTTTTCACCAAACGCACAGGCACAGATGCAGCATTCACATTTGTGAACCGGTAGGGAAGGTGTTCTGACCCCTCCTTTCTCCATCCAGGAATGAAAGCCAAAAGCCACGTAACTCAAAAGGTTTCTTTTAATTATTCCCGGCCCTTGCTGGCTGCAAGCCCCAAATAAACAAAGATAATAGCTCTGGCAAAAGTCCTATAACTCATAACAAAATGCAAACCTGGCTTTTCTTATCTCAAAACCACTTATCCAAGTTGGCTTCTCTCGGGTTGTGAATGCGAACAAGAACCATCACTAGAACGGGAATGGAACATTGACTTCTGCAACCAGGGCGTGGCGCCAGCAGTCTTTTTATACTCAGGCGAGGATCCCAATGAGCAACAGCTGCTCGCAATCATCTCCTGTAGTTCCTCCTTGTCCTTTACGCTGAGTAGACCTAAGCCTGCATGCATCCTGATACAACTCCCAAATGCTCTCAGGAACATTCCCTTTGATCCAATGCTCTGCTGCCACATGGTGGCCAACCAGTCTCTCCTCACCCTGCTCGGCATCGACACCCTGTCCAGGGTCCTCCACCTCCTCCAAGGCCGACTCATCAGCCCCCTTGCTGTCGGAGTCTAGCGACAGCTCTAACGCCTCCTGCCGGGCCACAACAGGAAGGTAAGCAGGGGTGGGTTTCTGCTGGCATTACTGCTGGTTTGGCGCGCAAAAAACTTGTACCTAAAAAATTCTGTGCCTGCACACAACATTAGAAAAGGGGGAAAAAAACATTACATTTCTGCAATGAAGATTGTTCTGTGCAGGACTGGGCCAGCTTATCTAAAAGACGAAAGACCTTCAGCTACAGGATGATGGGATTAAGACATGACCCTCCAGGACATAATAGGGTATCTAGCAGCAAGGGCTCACTGCATTGCAAATCTCCTAAGGGCATTACATCAGCACACTTCAACCAAACTTGATTCAGACAAACATGACCCTACATAGCCCCATGGGAGTCTGAATGCAGCCAATAGAATACATGTTTTTGCACAGGAACAGGAAGCTGGCAAGGCCCAAGAGAAGGTATCCATAACCTCATTCTTAACTCCAGGTGTTTCAGCTGTCCAGGACCTCAAACCAAGGTGGTTCCACTTCATCAATAAACTAAATCTTTCCAATCATCCTCCATGTTTCCAGTGTCTTTCTTCCCACTTGGAACTGAACCAGATGCATATTTCTTCCAACAATTGGGAATGAAAAATTGGGTTCTCATCCTTCAACTATCTTCTTCCCTACTAAACAGTTCTGAAAAAGTGAGTTTGATCATTCCCCCACACCCCCCACCTTAGAACTTGTGAGTGAAAAAGTTTTAAGGAATCTCATTTCCATCAAAAAGATTTTTTTTTCCTAAGGGAAAAAAAATCAAAGCGTTATAACTATAATTACCTTAAAGAAATCCAGCTGCCGAATTCACTTCTGTTTGAGGCTGACTTTCACCACAATGATTGGGTGACATCAAACTAAACTCCTCTATGGATATATGTAATTAAATTCTCTGTAAGCCACTACTAAAGTAATTATCAATAGTTTAGGAGGAGGCTACTCGGAGCAGCCAATCTGGAGGAGGGGAGATGGAGAGGGAAGGACTTTTTCTTTTTTTTAATTTAAAAACATGCAGGTTTTTTTATATGCTGTCATTTTAAAATTCTTGTTATGCCTGGGAACTTCCAATTTCTAAGAGGATCTGGTTGACTTGATATTCTTGACTTGCTTAACAAATAGGTGAGTTTAGGAACCCCTTCAGTTATAGAATTTTACAAAGTGTCAAAGGCCTTCTTCATCCAAACCTTTTTCTCTCTTTACGTATCTGAGTTTGGCCATCAGGAGCCTTTTTGAAAGAGCAATCAACTTTTTTAAAAAAAAGAAAGAAAAGATCCATGATGGCTCTTAATGGCCAGATATGTTTTCTTAATAACTCTAAATGTTTTCTTGATAGCTTTGAATGTTTCCCCACTAACATCTGGAACGTAATGCTCATCAGACCCCTGGGAGCTCCATTTGTAGTTGATGGTGTATCAATTTGGGTTTAAGGATGAATGGATTTATTATCTTCTGCAAGTGTGAAGATTTGACTGCATTAGGTTCCAGTTGTATTGTGGTTAAATATTATTCAGATTAGAAAGATCTAAGTAGAAATTTCCTGATAGTTAGAACAGTTCATCAGTGGAATGGCTTGGCTCCAGAAGTCATGGGTACTCCAACACTGGAGGTTTTGAAGAAGAGATTGGACAACCATTTGTCTGAAATGGTACAGAGTTTCCTGCTTGAGCAGGGAGTTGGACTAGAAGACCTCCAAGGTCCCTTTCAGCTCTCCAAATTCTCCACTATTCTCCAAATGAGTGGGCTTCCCAGAATTCTCAGCATTTTCCATGCTGGTTGCAGCGAACGTTTATTCATTTATTTCAGTAGTCTCAACCTTGGCAGATTTAAGATATGTGGACTTCAACTCCCAGAATTCCCCAACCAACTTTTGGGAATTCTGGGAGTTGACGTCCACACATCTTAAAGTTGAGAAATGCTGATGTAGAATGTCAAGTGGGAAAACATAATATAGACACTATGCCCAATTCTAAAGCCCAGGGCCATCTATGACCCACAAAAGCTTTGATGTGGCTCCACCTCTCCAGATATTTCTGCCAATGGGTAATTTTTAATGACAGAGGAAGAGGCATAATTAAATATGTGGAAAGGAATAAATGCATTCGTATTTCATTTTAAGAATCTGGAAATAAATCAAGTGTAATTGTGTTCCATCTCCATCAGTGGTGGGATTCAAATAATTTAACAACTGGTTCTCTGCCTAAAGACCAGCTGGGTGGGAGTGGCTCAGTGTTCATGTGACTGTGTGGGTGTGGCCAACTCAACATCACTCCTATCGATGGGCGCTTCGCCTTAGCTGTTCCAATGTAATAAGGGTTAACCGTAGAGGCAGTTTCTGTAAGCAGGGAAATAAAGATAGGCTAGAAACAACACCAGATTGTTTCCTTCCTGCCTTCCTTACAGGGTTAGCCTTGTAAAGTGGAAAAAAAAACAAAATGAAATTTCTTCCAAGAACCGGTTCTCCAAACTGCTTAGAAAGTTAACAACCGGTTCTCCCGAATGGGTGCGAACTTTTTTTTTGTCCTGCCCCTGATTATTTTTTTAGGGTCTGACAGTTTACATACTAAGGGCAAGTGTACTCCATTGCCCCAAACAGTTGCCATTGTGCTGTAGGAAGTTTGCACCCGCTCCCCTCCTAGAAAAATGAAATATTTTAGGAAATATTAAAAGGGCAGAATATTTCCCCTAAAAGCGAAGAAGAAACTGACCCCTCCCCACCTTTGTCAATGGGCCATTAAGGCCTGAGCCAGTCTATTCTACATAATGAAGACTTACAACAGACATAATAGGAATCCCAAAGCCCTTTCATTACATCAACACCCAGCAAGAGTCAACCAAGCTTGGGACTCAGAACAGCCTACAGAGTTGCCCCTGCATGGCCCCATGGGAGTCTGACAACCAATTAGAATACAAGCTCAAATCAAAAAGCCCAGAGAGGATAAAACCAGAGCACCTTCAGCATCTCTTTCAGAAGATATAATAAATGTGTTAACTGCTGACATGCCTTATCAGTTTCGACTGAGTGTGCTTTTAAATGGATTGATTGACCAATAAAGACTGCTTCCAAATTTATCCATCTTCAAGAAGTCCACCCATCCCTGATGACCTGCCATATCTGAAAAAAGCTTAGTATGGAGTAGTTTGTGTTTTAAAAATCAAACAGCCAAGTGAGTTGTGGATGCTTTCCAAAATCATTGCCTTATTCTTTCATTCGAGCTGCTTCACTGAAGAAGGAGACAAGGAATTTCAATGTTCTTTGTAACAATGCTGAAGTATGTTTTGTGCTCTGCATTTTTGTTGTTTTGACAAGCGGTTGGAGGCGATGGGCTCTGCTTGTTGGCTCTCCATGGCCCCCACATTCTGTAGTTGCAAGCACATATCAAGGCACAGCAAGAGAGAGAGAAAGAACTGATGGTACTTACAGAGATCCTCTTTTTTATTTCGTACACATGGAGCGCTGTTGATTTTGATGGTTAACAGCTGCTTTCACCAATGTTCCTGACCTAAACAAAGAGAGATAAGAAGTTGAGGTTGACCTGGAGAAGGAAGAGTCAGGTCATTATGGGTCATTGTCTCTCAAAAACAACTTTAGAACTACAAAGTGATGACCTGGACAAGGAGGACAAGAACCACTGGATCAGTGGTCTCCATGGAAGGTCAAGAGGAGTGGGCTGACAAAAGAAACTTAGTGCCAATTTACAGGAAGCCCCTATCAATCATAGGGCAAGCCCTGGACCTTTCATCTGTGCCACATGCCATCCCAAAGGGGCACATGAAATATTTAGCTTAGATAAAATCCATTCACAATTCTGCTTGAAATATAGGGGTGCTGAATTATTTCTTGACCTTTTGTGCAGAGGAATAGATTAAAAAATATTTTGGAACTGTAACAGTTAAGTTCATACCCAGGGGAATTTGGGAGTAAATCTAATATTCATCTGCTTTAATTTAGTAAATAAAAAAGCATTACCCTTTTTATTCAACATGAAGTAATATCTGGTTCACACACAATATCACAAAGCCCTTATCCACGCCGACATAAGCGCGAAGGGCTAATCCGCGTCGTCGGAAGCGCTAAACGAAATGCGACCCTACCACGCCGACATAAGCGCGGAGGGCAAATCCGCGCCTTCGCAAGCAATCAGCAAAATGCGACCCTAAACCTAACCCTAAACCAAACCCCTAAACCTAACCCTAACCCTAATCCTAAACAAAACCCCTAACCCTAACCCTAACCCTAAACCAAACCCCTAAACCTAACCCTAAACCTAACCCTAAACCTAAACCTAAACCTAAACCTAAACCTAACCCTAAACCTAACCCTAAACCTAACCCTAAACCTAACCCTAACCCTAACCCTAAACCTAAACCTAACCCTAAACCTAACCCTAAACCTAACCCTAAACCTAACCCTAACTCCTAAACCTAACCTTAACTTTTATTTACATTTCACTGTTTCAGAACATTCAAAATACAAAAAACCTTTCTTCCTTCGCACTTTTGTCGTCGCGCTGTTATCGACGCGGTAATGTGGGCGCGCTAATGATGACGCGTACTTGTCGGCGCTTATTTGTCGCCGCTATTTTGACGAGCGCGGTTTTCTCGGGCCACGGTAATATCTACTACTTTCCTTATTGGCTGCTCATCTACCAGTTATATGGAGTCATTCCAAGGATGTTTTCAAAATAAAAAAAAAATGCTAAAGTTACCTATGCTAGTTCCAGGAGCACCATTGCATTGAAACAGTTCGGAGGAGTACAAAAAAAACAGAAAGATATTGTTCGAATGAGAAGAGTCTATGACCATGATATGGCACACGTGCCACAGGTGGCATGTGAGCCATTTATGAGGGCAATGCGAGGCATTGCCCTGTCAGCTCCAGCACATATGCACACGCTGGCCAGCTGATTTTGGCCTTCATTTTTGGCCATTTTTCACCCTCCGGAGGTTTCAGGGAAGCCTCCTGAAGCCTCCGGAGGGTGAAAAACGGCCCAATGCGCAAACTGGAAGTCTGAAAACAGGCCGTTTCCGGCCTCTGGAGGGCCTGCCCTCCGTAGAGAAGGCTGTTTTCACCCTCCTGAGGCTCCTAGAAAGAATCTGGATCCTGGGGAGAGCAAAAAACAGGTCACCCGTGCCATTGCTTGCCAAAAGCAGGGGGAGCGAAGGGCACTGCACATTCATGTGCGGGGAGGAGGTGCATAAAATTATGGGTGTGGGCACGCATGTGCACGCACACACACACACCCCACACTCACCCACTTTTGACACACAATGGCATAAAAGTTAGCCATCCCTGGTCTATGGACTGGTCATTTCCTTTCGTTATCCTGAAAAATTGTCAGATAAGACACAAGAGAAGAACCAGAGTGGATTTGGCAGAGATAAACAAGTAAATGAAATACAACTTTTCAGTAATATAGTTGGTGTAAAAAGGATAATAGTAGATTTTGACTTAGACTTCGAATAACTGTATTATCCCTTTGAATGTACACTAACTGGCACACATTAAAATGAAATTTTGTTGCATACAGTTCTCAAAGGTCCCCACCTCTAATATACACTGCACATACATGACCAAATTAATAAATAAGTAAATAAATACTAAACTATGCTTATACCTATTATATGACACAATAAAACAACACAGTTCAGTTTGGATTTAGTTTTGACTAAGTTCAGATGGGAAAGAACAAGCTTAGACCGACTATATTCCATAAAATGCTTGGCAAATTGTATTTCAGGTATATTGGACTTGTGAGCACAATTAAAACTAGAATTTTAATCATAATTCATCCTGGTCATAAGTTGAGTAACCATGTGACTGGACTCAATTTTATTTTTACAGGGTTCATTGTAACTGAATGTAACTGGTCATAAATGACAAAAAAAAAAAAATCCACTCTCCTTTTTATTGTTTACAGTCCTTCTGGCACTGTAAGCCACCTTGAGAGCCAGAAGAAAATCAGGATAAACACTTCTGACAGTGTAATAATGCATTAAAGAGTTTTGTGTACCATCAAAACTTCTACAGCATTTAAAGAAAACGTATACAAGATGGTTTATAGATGGCATTTCCCCCCAACGAGGTTAGCCAAAATGTTTCCTGGGTTATCTCCACTGTGTTGGAAATGTGGAAGAAGGGATGGCACATTCTACCATATTTGGTGGTCCTGTACTGAGGCCACGAAATACTGGGGAAGGATTCAAAAATGGCTAAAAGAGGTTACCGGGGCAAGCATGGAATGGAAACCCGAGACTTTTTTTTTATTAAGCATAAAACCAGAAAACATGAGTAAATCTATATGGCATTTGAGCCTACATATAATTGTGGCCGCAAGAATAACCTATGAGCAATTTTGGAAATCTACTTCCATACCATCGGAAGATGCCATAATTAAAAAAGATGTGTGCAGAAATGGACAGAATGACGGGTTGGCTGAGGGACAAAGGAGAAACAGAACATTATCTTAGCTGGAACCTATGGTATATGTGGGCGACAAGGAGAACAGCGGGGAAAGTTAAACAGCAGTTGTTAACAATGGGAACTAAAAGTGAACATGGGTATTGTAATAGATCCCTGAACTTTGTAACGAGAAGATGCTGGTTAGAGACTAAACAATGAGGAAGAAGAAAAAAAAGTTGGGCTGTGAATGACTGTCACCGTGTTTGGGGGGGGGGGGTGTTGTATGTTAAAGTTGCATTTGTATGTCGAGGTGGTGCAGTGGTTAGGGTGCAGTACTGTAGCCACTTCAGCTGACTGTTATCTGCAGTTCAGCGGTTCTAATCTCACCGGCTCAAGGTTGACTCAGCCTTCCATCCTTCCGAGGTGGGTGAATGAGGACCCAGACTATGGGGCGATATGCTGACTCTGTAAACCACTTAGAGAGGGCTGAAAGCCTATGAAGCGGTATATAAGTCTAACTGCTATTGCTATTATTTTAAAAATAATAATGTATAACCAATAAAGATTATTAAAAAAAAACCCTTCAAATCAAAACCAAATATAGAGGCAGAAAATAGCCCCCAAAATTGTTCCACCTATTTAGAACACTATTTCTTTAGAAGCACATATTATTCCCCCCTATTAAAGGCCCGGACCCTGGTTTTCCCAAATGGACCCTATTAGATTCCTTCCCAAAGACACTGATCTTACTTTTTATTCCCAGCATTTGCATCTTACTATTGGATTAAGCCTCTAGTGCTGGTTAATTAATGCTGCCAATACGCTGCTCCACTAAATGATTGTTTAGCCTAGAGTGGAATAAAGTACTATAATGACTAATATACGGCATCATTATGTAACAGAAAATTAAAAATCTGATAATTTGATTGGAAGTCTCAGGTGAGTTTTCTGTATGAAAGTGTTAACCCAAGTAGCTATAAACAGGTAAATGTTTTATTCATCCAACAGATAAAGAATAAATGCATATGATATAAATTACGTATAATTAATACTCTTGGGGCAAAAAAAACCTCCTTATGCTAATAGGTTGGTGGTTAATTAAGAAATGGAATATGAGGCAAACAAAGGTGATTAGAACATACTATGGGACCATAAACAGACATTATGCTTTAAATAATCTCTCTATAAAAACACATTTTACGGCAAACAAGTTTGCTGTGATCCAGTGGAAAAAGCTTAATGCTTTATGGAGAAAGAGAGAGAGAAAACAGTGAGGAAAACTGCTTCTATACCGATGATGGACTACATAAATGCTTCATGTTGTAATTAGCTTTTTTTTTAAAAAAAAATTGCCCTAAGGCAGGGGTATCAAACTCAATTTCATTGAGGGCCACATCAGGCAGTGGTTGACCTTGGGGGGGCTGGGCGGGCATGGCTGACTAGGTGGGTATGCCACAGTGGTGGGTTTCAAAAATTGTTGGAACCTACTCTGTGGGTGTGGCCTCCTTTGTGGGAGTGGCTTGCCACCCATGTGACCGGATGGGAGTGGTTTGCCGCCCATGTGACCGGATGGGAATGGCTTGCTGCCCATGTGACCGGATATGAAATTATGAATTAGTACTTAGGTCGGTCCAAGTAGCTATTCAGAAGTTAGTGGTTAGAAGCAATTGTAAAGCAAGATATGGAATTAAAACCAGAAACATTTTGTTGCCTATTTGAAAGGAGTATAATATATTTAATTTACACATGTTAGCAGCTGCTGGAATTGTGTTTGCACACAGTGGAAAAACAGAGATATGTAAATGAATAAATATTACAATGTGCAGGAATAAATAAATTGACCATTAAAATCAAGAAGGCTTTGAATACTTTTTCACGTGGGATTGGTTTTAGCAACTGCCAACTAACGGAAACAGAAATTAGAAATCCAAAAGTATGAAAGAAAACACCAATTATGTAAGGGAAGGTCCCTAAAATGTATAAGGAAATATACTCGATCATTATTAATGCGTAGATAACTGCGGGACATTACACACCCACCAGTGGTGGGTTTCAAAAATTTTGGAACCTCTTCTGTAGGTGTGGCCGGCTTTCCGGGTCCACTGGTGGAACCTCTTCTAACCGGTTCGGTAGATTTGACGAACCGGTTCTACCGAATAGGTGTGAACTGGTAGGAACCCACCTCTGGTATGCCAGCTTGACACCACTCCCCAAACTTCTAGCATGTTTACTCTTCACACTGGGTAGTTGGGGCTGAAAGGGACATCCTGTCTATGAAGATTCTCAGTCTTCCAGGTGATGGTTGCCCCAAAGGTGCTTTTTCAAGAGACAACTGGACAAGAACTGGACAAGTCCAGTTGCCTCTTGAAAAGCATCTTCGGGACAATGGAAGCCTGGATAATGCTTATCCATAATCTTTCCATTCTTTCACTGGCTAGGTCTGCTTTGGCTAATGGTTAATGATATTAAAAATAAAAATCCTTAGAGAACAAGGCGAGCACCTCTATGGTTAAATAAACGAAGATTTCAGAGTGGGGGGGGGATTCTATCATCCAAGACCGCCTCCTGCCGATCACCTCCCATAGACCGACTCGATCACACAGGTTAGGTCTCCTTCGGGTTCCATCTGCCAGCCAATGTTGGCTGGCGACTCCCCGGGGGAGAGCCTTCTCTGTCGCAGCTCCAGCCCTTTGGAATGACCTCCCCGTGGAGATCCGGACCCTTACTACCCTCCCGGCCTTCCGCAAAGCTGTGAAGTCCTGGCTGCTCCAGCAGGCCGGGGGCCCCTCGATATATCCAGCCCCCCCGGAGATTGTGATTGTTGTATATTTTAATGTTGTTTTGTGTATTATTCCCCCGCTCCCTTGTTTATTGTAAGCCGCCCGGAGTCCTTCGAGAGTGGGCGGCATACAAATCAATAAAACTATAAACTATAAACCATTAATTTAAAAGTGTTTTGTTTCCAGGGGTGTGTATTAGTTCTCTGAGAGGAAAATGAAGGGAGTTTGGCAGGCTATTTTCATTTGTTTTGGCTTCGCAATTGTGCATGATGGTAGTGTTGAATAATTTAAGATTCTGGTTTCATTGCAGTTAAGAATAATGTTGTAAAGGGACTCTCCGTTGCCTGATATTTATGTTGACCTCACGGCCCTGATCCTTTACCTAACTGTGAGGGAGGCCTGAAGTTCTCGCAAAGAATCATGTTCATTTTATCAGTTTTTTTGCCTATCTAAATTAGATGTTAATTGGGAATAAGGTCTTGATTAGTACTTGTCGTGAATTTAACCTCTGATTAGTGGTGCTGGAGCTCTCAGTATGAGAGTCCCATAGGACTGGAGGGGGAATTGAAAAGGCAGCAGGCAGGCTGATGTCTTCCACATGTTCTGGACTCCGGCTTCCCTTAAACCTGCCAATGTAACCAATGGATGGGGACAGTAGGACGTGCAGACCAAACAGCTGGAGGCTCCATCCACAATTGTTCTTGCAACAATTGAATGGATCTGTACATTCAGAGAAATAAAATTAATCCATGAAGATATAATCCCAAGAATAATTCTGGGATGCTAATTTTTCTCATGTTCTCCTACAATAGCAAAACACTAGCACTTAGACTTATATACCGCTTCACAGTGGTTCACAGCCTTTCTAAGCAGTTGACAGAGTCCGTGGCACGACAAAACCGCGCTCGTCAAAATAGCGGTGATAAAATCGCGTCGCTAAAGCCGCGATGTCATCACCGCGCGTCATCACCGCGCGACAACAGCGCGGCAACAGAAGGGCGCTTTAAAATGGCGCCGCATCAGAAAGCCAATTTCAATTAAGGTAAGGGTTAGGGTTAGGTTAGGGGTTTGTTTTAGGGTTAGGTTTAGGGTTAGATTTAGGGTTAGGTTTAGGGTTAGGTTTAGGGTTAGATTTAGGGTTAGGTTTAGGGTTAGGTTTAGGGTTAGGTTTAGGGTTAGGTTTAGGGTTAGGTTTAGGGTTAGGTTTAGGGTTAGGTTTAGGGTTAGGTTAGGGTTAGGTTTAGGGTTAGGTTTAGGGTTAGGTTTAGGGTTAGGTTTAGGGTTAGGTTTAGGGTACTGAGTGCTTGGGAATGCACGATTTGCCCTCCGCGATTATGTCATCACGGTAGGTTCGCGTTTTTCCTTAGCACTTCGAACGGTGCGAATTAGTCTTCCGCGCTTATGGTCTCCGCGGATAAGGGATTCGCGGATTTATGGTGGAACCGACAGAGTCAGCATATTGCCCCCCATCAAACTTGGTCCTTATTTTACCCAACATGGAAGGATGGAAGGCTGAGTCAACTTTGAGCCTGGTGAGATTCAGACTGCCAAATTGCAGGCAGCCGGCAGTCAGCAGAAGTAGCCTGCAGTACTGCATTCTAACCACTGCACCACCGTGGCAGTGTCCCGTTCTTCAATGGACAAGAACTAGGGAGCAATAACTCCATTAGCATCTGCAGTAAGAAGGTTCACACGATCATTTTTTTCTCTACACTCTCTGAAACTTAAAGACATATCCTGCAACCTCCCTACAGAATGCAGGAAATACTGGGAGTCAAATTTCTCAATCTTAAAATGCCAAGGACAGGTTTTGCTTAGCCCCATGAGCTCAATGCAGGCCAATGACAGTTAAGAATTATAAGTGTGATGTAAAACGAAGAGCAAGGCACTCCTTGGAGAACTTTTAGTGTAGTTGTGAAAGCATCAAGCTAGAGATAAGATGCTGAGTTCTGGTCCTGCTTTAGCCATTAAAGCCAGCTGGGTGAATTTGGGCTAGTCACTCTCTTTCAGCCCAGACCACCTCACAGGGTTGTTGTGGGGAAATAGGAGGTGGAAGGAGGATTAGGTATGCTGCCACCTTAAGTTATTTATAATTATATTATAAATATTATAAATATATTATAATTTAAAAAAAAATTGAAACCCACCCCTGGTCCTTGGATAGGATTATTCTACACTATCATGCTCCTATTTATAAAACTCAGTGCCTCTGTGAAAGGTAGGGAGGACTACTGCATTTGTGGTGCAACCAGAACATTGCGTGTGTTGAAGTTGTTTTAACGCAAACCAAAGATGCCTTTTAAAAAACAAGTTTACATCCTGTTCTTATGCATGCCAGTGCTGTGTGTGAGGTCATTTAAGGTGGTTCTGACAAGCGTCGTTGGCATCTTCATATCCGGTCACATGGGTGGCAAGCCACTCCCATCCGGTCACATGGGTGGCAAGCCACTCCCACCCGGTCACATGGGCGGCAAGACACTCCCACAAAGGAGGCCACACCCACAGAGTAGGTTCGAACAATTTTGAAACCCACCACTGGTCTACAGAGAGGCAAAGACTTTCATTGTGATCCACCAATGGTAGTTTTTCTAGGTATGGTGGAGGATTGCTATTCTAGTTTGCTCTGCTTGCCCTGCTGCACAGGGATGATTGTGAGGGAGGGGGTGTGAAGCCAGACGTGGGGCATCGCCAGCAATAAACTAAAGGATCTTTAAATGATTTCAAATGGATGGCAAAGGGTTGAATCATAAAAGGTTGGCAGAAAAAATGATCCCCCTCTCCTCATGAGGCCTGGCTAATATCAGGAATTACAGCCTCAAACGCTGCAGGTGTGGATCCATTTCTTTCAAATAGGGTTGCAACGGCTTTTGACAATCTAAAAGCTGCACAATTCCCGTGGCCTGGGGCAGACAATGATGTTGGGGGAGATGCTGATTTTAGGACAGAAAATTACAATGGTTATGCAGTAAACAGCACCTGGAAGTTTACTAATGATTTTTACAATTAACAGCAAGCACTGTGGTCTTGATTATCCAGGCATGCTTTCGATGAAAGGGAAGAAAAGAAGCAGATGTTGATGAGAGTCATGTGATCTCAGCTTTTTGTTGCTGGATATTTTATTTTTTTAAAAAATAATGATTTTATAACAGGAGGTAGGACTTCCTTCCTGCTATCTGTTCAGCCAAGTCATAATGTGTCACAAACAGAGAATGGCTGGTTTGGGTTGTAATTATTTCATGCTGACTCATCCAGATCGTACATTTTTTTCTCAGCTATTTGGGTGTGATCAGGCTTAGAGGACTCAGTGGCTCAGTGGCTAAGATGCTGAGCTTGTTGATCAGAAAGGTCGACAGTTCAGCGGTTCGAATCCCTACCGCCACGTAATGGAGTGAGCTCCTGTTACTTGTCAACCTAGCAGTTCGAAAGCATGTAAAATGCAAGTAGAAAAACTAGGAACCACCTCCTGGGAAGGAAAGAGTCGAGATGGCGCAGTGGTTAGGGTGCAGTACTGCAGGCCACTTCAGCTGACTGTTATCTGCAGTTCAGCGGTTTCTAATCTCACCGGCTCAAGGTTGACTCAGCTTTCCATCCTTCCGGGGTGGGTGAAATGAGGACACAGACTGTGGGGGCGATATGCCGACTCTGTAAACCGCTTAGAGAGGGCTGAAAGCCGATGAAGTGGTATATAAGTCTAACTGCTATTGCTATTTGGTGGGAAGGTAGCAATGTTCTGTGTGCCTTCAGCATTTAGTCATGCTGGCCACTTGACCAACAAGAAGTCTTCGGACAGCACTGGCTCTTTGGCTTTGAAACAAAGATGAGCACTGCCCTCTAGAGTCAGGAACAACTAGCACATACCTGCTAGGGGAACCTTTACCTTTAGGCTTAGAGGAAACAGCCAGGGTATGCCCCCCCCTGCAAATGTAGCTTGAAATTACATGCACATTTATGCATACATATATCCTGATTATGCAAAACTCAGATTGATCAAATGACATGGACTAAGATACTTCCGACTTCAGATATTTTCTAGGATAAAACTTCCATTTGAGAACCACTTCCTGGAAAGTTCAGCAGGTGTTCCTCTGCTATTCTGGATCATTGTCCCAGTCAGAAATTCTCAGTTCTGTGTCTGGTAGAACAGGAGATTTTATCAAGATTCTTATACTGTATATACTCAAGTATAAGCCTAGTTTTTCAGCCCACTTTTTGGGCTGAAAAAAGCCGACTCGGCTTATACTCGAGTCAGTGAAAAATTGCCCGAAATGGAGGAGAAAAAGGGGCGGGGCCATGCCGCTGGGTGAGGCTCGTGAATGGCCCGGCGCCCCTGTGAGTTTCCCCTCCTCTGTGTTAGTTTGCCGCGCAGCGCGCACCGCACCATCCCCCCTCCTCACGTTCTAATGTAATGCAGGGCTGTCTTATGATTCCCCTTCCTCCTCCTCCTGCCGCTCTGCACGATGTCCCACCTCCTCCTTGTTATGGCAAGCAGCCACATAGCTATGTCCCACCTCCTCTGGTACAGTGATCCAATGATAGGAATCACTGTGCCGTGTGTCATAGGAGGCGGGACATCGCTCCCGCGGCTGCACGGGACATCATCATCACAGCGGGACATCAGCATCATGAGGTGAGTGAAGTATTTCAACGAATACACCGCTAGTTTACTGTTTTCTTTGAAATAAATATTCAAAAACATTATTGGTATCTATTTTATTTTTGAAATTTACCGGTAGCTGCTGCATTTCCCACCCTAGGCTTATACTCGAGTCAATAACTTTTCCAGTTTTTTTGTGGTAAAATTAGGTGCCTCGGCTTATATTCGGGTCGGCCTATACTCGAGTATATACGGTACATGCATTTGCTAGATTCCTGCAGCGAAGTGATTGATGGCATTTATACCGCTTTGCGATTTGCAGCAAATCACCCAGCAATTAGGATGGAGTAGCATACAAATTTGGGCAATAAATATTAAACCAACAAACTGAAACCCAAACCTGAGTTAGCAAAGCACAATTCCATTTATTTACAGACTATGCTATCCTCCAGCAAATCAAACATATTCTAATGTAGTATATAACCTGGTTCATACCACATGATAAGGCTTATCTCATGGGATTTCCTGAAGTGCATAAAATACCCAATCTCATTTTAGTCTCGGATTCAGTGAGTTTCAGGTGTATTTGATAAACAACCATTTATCTGCAATTTTTCTTAGTCTTATCAAGAATGCATTTTAGACTGAGTTTCACTAAGAACACAATTGCTTTTCTAGGTTGGTGGCATTGGGTTGAGTCCAGCTGGGACCAGAAAAGTCATTTCAATGAGTCTGTTGATTTGATGAATGTTTTAGGGACCACAGGAGGCCACTGTGGCTGGGATAGGTCAGTAAAAATGTTGTTGCACAGCTAGAATAACTTCTTTGGAACCAATGATATAAATACAACTAGTGCAAATATTGACTTGTCTGAAATTGTCAATCTCTTGATTCATTTACTCTCACATTAAATGGTCCCAGAGGGAGCACCCTTTTAGCATATCTGTGAGTTTAATTGTTCTATTTCCCAGATAAAGAATGCATCCACATAAAGAACGCTGAGATAAATTGATGAGGCCTTTCACTGATTTCATTGGTCATGCAATAATTTATTATAGCAACAAAGAAAAGTTCTATTTTTTGCATAGTTTCACATCTGTTTTGCAGTTAAATACATCTTAACCTGCGATGTTATCTTAAACCAGAACTGTGAAATATCTGAGATTCATTCACCAATAATATTAACAGCAAAGGCACTGAAATATTATATAAGAAGAACTAAAAAAATTCTTACCTTCAATCTCCACTCACCTATCTAAATAAAGGTAGATTGCAAGATATGGCAGACTGTTTTAACATTCCTGCCAAACATGTTGATTTCTTTTTCTACTAATGAAAGTCAGGAGTCATTCAATTATCCAATAATGGTTATAAATCTGAACTATTCCTCTCTCTCTAGATCAGTGTTTCTCAACCTTGGCAACTTGAAGATGTCCGGACTTCAACTCCCAGAATTCCCCAGCCAGCTGGCTGGGGAATTCTGGAGTTGAAGTCTGGACATCTTCAAGTTGCCAAGGTTGAGAAACACTGCTCTAGATGTCCTTTGGGGGAGAGATTCTTTGAACCTGCCCTTTCCTCCACCAGTTAATAAAAGGTGTTTCTTTGTTTTCCCATTTAATGCGAATTAGGAGAAAATTGCCCCAAAGTTGAGCTGTAGGACTAATTGCAGATTTCTAAAATGAGTCCCCGGAGGACAATTGCGTTCCCTGTCTGTAAGGCTCCCTGTCAAATTAGGAGCTTAACTACATTACAGAATGGAGCACAGACGGAATATTTTCAAGGATGAAGACTGTCAGACTAGGTTTCAAGCTCTTTCGGTAGAGGAAATGCAGGGGGGATGACAGGTCCTGACACTTGACTCCCACTCTCTATTAAGGGGGGGGCTTCTTCCTAGTGCAGAGGATTAAACCTGTTCTGCTAATCTGCATAATCAGCTGTCATATTATTGTCACAAGCAATGAGGGAAAATGGGTGCCATTCCTTGGAGGATCGCAAATCTAGGCCAAGCAGAAGAGCCTTTTTCCAGTCTCTTGGGGGAGATTTAGTTCATTCAAAAAAAAGAGAGTCTCCAGCCCACCAATATTCAACAGCCAAAAGGAAGTTTTAAATTCAGCTATGAAGCGGTAATCACTTCAACTGAAATTGGAAAACAGAGACTCAGTTACAGTTATGTCCACCCCCTCCCCCTCGGTTTTTTCCAGCTTTGCTAGATAGAAAAAAAAGGGATCTGAAAAGTTCTCTTTAAAAGAAAGCAAAATTGGGGTGGAATTCTGATAGGTTGGATTCAGAATTTTGATTCCATCAAAAAATTTTGATTCCACGAATAAAACATTTTTTCTGGGAGGGGTTCAGGACCTATTTTTCACTAGGATAATTGTCTTGAATATGGCATGCGCAATAAATATAGTTATTGCCAAATGTATCTGATAGAAACTACACAGAAACTATATCTATTATGACACCATTGTGCAAATGACACGAAATATGCCATTTATATCTCCAGTAGTGGCCAAAATTGGGGAAACCTTTTGGAAAAAGTGTATTTTCTAAAACTAGCTAATAACACCATTTTTGGGAGTAGTACAGAGGTGGGTCCTACCAGTTCGCACCTATTCGGTAGAACCAGTTCGTCAAATCTACCGAACCGGTTAGAAGAGGTTCCACCAGTGGACCTGGAAAGCAGGCCACACCTACAGAAGAGGTTCCAAAAAAATTTGAAACCCACCACTGGCAAGGATCTTGTAACTTGACAGCTTTAAGACTTGCATGCTTCAATGCCAGAGTTTCTGAATAGCTACTTGGACCGACCTAAGTACTAATTCATAATTTCATATCCGGTCACATGGGTGGCAAGCCACTCCCATCCAGTCACATGGGTGACAAGCCACTCCCATCTGGTCACATGGGTGGCAAGCCTCTCCACAAAGGAGGCCACACCCACAGAGTACGTTCCAACAATTTTTGAAACCCACCACTGGGAGAGAGTAATCGAAAATAAGATGACTTCAAAAATTGGCCAGTTCTGCCTAGGCTCTATGGGGGAAAAACAGAGAATATTATCCCCAAGGCCTTCCTCTGGAGGAAGCAGATGGCCAGAGGCTCATAATGTTACCAACTTCTCCATGCTAAATTTTGCTCCCTGCTTTTTTAAACTTACCTTAGATACTAGCTAGCTGAGTTCTAATAAAGGAGAATATGGCCAGCACTGATGTTTGGGTAACAAAACATCTGCAAGAAACAACGAAGCTCAGATAGCTGAGTTCGGTGTGTAATTGTCTTCTTTGCATTGTATAATCATTTTTCTCCCAGAATATATAGTCTCTCTCTGGCTTTCTATACGTCGATTAAAGCTAATTCCTGTCCTGGGATGTTGCAGGTTAGGGAGCATCAGAGCTGCTGATGTAGCTAGAAGTGAGTAACGGCGACAGAATACAAAATTCCTTAGCAGCAACCACCTGCCAGCCATAATGGTGTGTACCGCCCAAGGAAAGCCTAAAGCTCTTTGAAAATAAGGGGAAAAAACAGCCGCTCCCTCATGGGCAAGACATTTCCACCACAATTGGTGGACAGATGTCCTCACAGCAATACCTGTCAGCTGTTCAATAGATTCCTATATTTATTTTCTGAGACTCGGTAACAAGTGCAGTGAAGCAAAACTCTTCCCTTCTGTGGTGTCTTTTCTGTAGCTGACAACTGAGTGGGATGAGCCTGTCTTCCTTATGGCGTATTTTTCAGAGTATAAGACGCATATTTTTCCCTCCAAAAAGAGGGTGAAATCTGGGTGCATCTTATACACTGAATACAGCAGTTTTGGCCTCCTGAAACACCACTCCCTTGGCAAAATGGCTGTGCAGAGGGTTTGGGAGGCCCTGCAAAGGTGCTCCTGGGGGCTGGGGAGGGCAATAGCAATAGCAATAGCAGTTAGACTTATATACCGCTTTATAGGGCTTTCAGTCCTCTCTAAGCGGTTTACAGAGTCAGCATATTGCCCCCAACACTCCGGGTCCTCATTTTTGCCCACCTCAGAAGGATGGAAGGCTGAGTCAACCTTGAGCCGGTGAGATTTGAACCGCCGAACTGCAGCTTAGCAGTCAGCTGAAGTGGCTGCAGTATTGCACTCTAACCACTGCGCCACCTCGGCTCTTCATGAGGGCAAACATGAGCGAAAAACTGATGGGTTTTTTGCCCATTTTTTGCCCCCCACCAGCCCCAGGAGCACTCTACAAGCCTCCCAAAGATTATGCATGCTATGTTTTTGTAAAAATTGGGCCTGTTTTTGCAAAAAAACGGGCCATTTTTTGGCTCATTTTTGGCTCTCTCCAGCCCCCAGGAACACTTTGAAGGCTTCTCAAATTCTCTGCATATCCGTTTTTCACAAAAACAAAAATCCCAAAGAATGTTGGGACCAAAGTGTCATGCTGGAATTTTGAAAATATAAACCTTTAATTCAGTCTTTCTGTCTGCAGCAGAGAGAAGTCCTTTGCAAGCAGTAAACTGAAGCTTTCCTTTCTGAAAAATGAACAAAGTCTTTTCAACATAAACCCACGAGTTCCTTTCCCAAACATTTTGTTGTTCCCTGCAGTTTTGGAGATTGCTGTCCAATGTTTGTATTTACTTATCAATGTGCCATTCACTGTCTATTCATTTCACTGATCTTTCATTTGCATAGTTCCCCAGCATATTATTTCTATTGTTCTTTTTTTTTCCCTGAAAAAAGAAAAAAAAAGTACTCAAGCTGTTGCTATACAGAAAAATAATAAAATTACCCAGAAGTCTATGATTACAGCATTAGCCTGCAATAATTGCAAACAAAATAAAATGTGCTACAAGAGCAAACCAAATTGCAACAGGATTATGATCTAAACATATACAGGAATTTAGGGACAAGAGAAAGAAGGGAAAATGAAAGGGAAAGAATCAGAGCCAAGTCTATTTGCATCTCTGGTTTGAAAAATAATGAATGAAGATCATGCACTTTTATCAGGACCTTTGTTTCTCAAACAAAGCCCAGTTATATGGATAGAGTATTGTGTGTGGTTTTTTTTTAATTGTCATTTTGCTGTTCAGACTTGGAGAAGGAAAAAAAATGAGTTGGTGAATGACTGGCAAGGATTCTGTAAACTGCTGCTCTATTCATTTGTAACTTTGAGATTAGACTCAACAGATTAAAGCTGTTTAATACCCAGCCAAACACTAGTCTTATAGCAATAGCAGTTAGACTTATATACCGCTTCATAGGGCTCTCTAAGCGGTTACAGAGTCAGCATATGGCCCCCACAGTCTGGGTCCTCATTTCACCCACCTCGGAAGGATAGAAGGCTGAGGTCAACATTGAGCCGGTGAGATTAGAACCGCTGAACTGCAGATAACAGTCAGTGAAGTGGCCTGCAGTACTGCAGTCTACCCACTGCGCCACCTCGGCTCATAGCAATAGCAGTTAGACTTATATACCGCTTCATAGGGCTTTCAGCCCCTCTCTAAGTGGTTTAAAGAGTCAGCATATTGCCCCCAACAACAATCCGGGTCCTCATTTTACCCACCTCGGAAGGATGGAAGGCTGAGTCACCCCTGAGCCGGTGAGATTTGAACCGCTGAACTGCAGATAGCAGTCAGCTGAAGTGGCCTGCAGTACTGCACTCTAACCCACTGCGCCACCTCGGCTCGGGTCTTATGCCACTTTCAAGATGATCCGAGTTGAGAAATTGATAAAGATGATCAAATTCGAGATATTGGAGACTGAGAAGAGTTCTCTAAATTGTTACCCCATCAATCTGTAACTTGTGTGTTTAGTATATTTTATTTTCATTTTCATTTTCATACACTCACATGTATACCCCATACAGTATTAAACAGTAATTGCATCAATTCTCTTGTTGACAATGCCCCCAGAAAATAAAGCCCAATATACCTCTTCCGTTCTCCATACACCACTTCTTCCACCACCCTCCAACTTTCTCTCTTCCCTCCATCATCCCCCTCTACCTTACTTACCCTCGCCCTCTGCCACTCCCTCTCTCCAGATCCGCTCCCCCCTTCCCTTTCGCCTTCCCCCCACCCCTCCTCTCCCATCCCTCTCTACCCATCTTTCTTTCTTTCCCTACTCCTACCCTATCAATCTGTAACTTCATGAGTTTAGACACAGCAAATGAACACTACATTAAGATTGGGAAGCCGTTTAATACCTTCCAGCCGATCAAATTACCATAGCATATAAAGATCCATGCATAAATGCAAGACAGTAGGCATAGATGGTTTTTTAAACAGAGTTGTTAAAAAGAAATGAAGCGTAGACCAGGGAAGCTTTGAAACTGCAAACTAGTTAATACAAAGTGGGACTCTGTGGTGGTTCTAATGCTAGAACCGAATAACACGTGAATGTGAGTTTGATTTATCGAGATCCATATACTACAATTTGAGTGGAGCCTAGGATTTCTCCCTACTTAATATCTTAATCACAGCACTAACATACTATGGCAACCTGTTTTTTTCCCCTGTCATGTGTCCCTTCCTTTCATCCCCAGGAGGGAGACAGATTTAAATCAAAACAAAGGAAGAGGCTTCAACAGGAGCAGCATCATTCAAGAATAAACAAAATAGCCGTAACCAAGGGAAATTAGGGATTTTTAAAAGGGCAGCAAATTTTACACCAGCATTGGGATCTCTTCGCTGTGGAATTTGGTTTGGGGAATGTATTTTAGAGTATCTTTTATGCAGGAGATTATGTAAAAGAAATTCTTTGCATTTGGTTGGAGTGGCAACAAGGTACTATAACAACATGCGCCGTGCGCACAGAGAGAGCACATTAATTGGGTTTGGTATATTGTCACAGATGTGATGTTTATATGGCATCCCTTCTATTCTAAAAAAAAATACAATTAGAGGGGTATGACAGCTAAAAAAAAACAGAGATAGACAAGCAGAGACCGCCTCACTTCTTGTAGAAATAGAAATAGCACTTAGACTTATATACCGCTTCATAGTGCGTCACATCCCTACTCTAAGTGGTTTACAGAGTCAGCCTCTTGCCCCCAACAATCTGGGTCCTCATTTTACCCACCTCGGAAGGATGGAAGGCTGAGTCAATCTTGAGCCTGGTGAGATTTGTAATTTGTAATTTGTAATTTTAATAGATTTTGTATGCCGCCCAATCCCGGAGGACTCTGGGCGGCTTACATAAAACAGTTTAAAAATATTAAAAGAGTTTAAAATAAAATATAAAAGAAATAGATTAAAAGAGACACAACATACACTTGATAATAATGGGGGCTGAAGTCCAATTAAAGATCAGCAATCCCAGGCCTGCGGAACAGCCAGGTATTAACAGACTTTCGGAAGGCCAAAAGAGTGGGGAGGGTCCGGATCTCAGGGGGGAAATCATTCCAGAGGGCCGGGGCAGCTACAGAGAACTGCCAAATTGCAGGCAGCCGGCAGGCAGCAGAAGTAGCCTGCAATACTGCACTCTAATCACTGTGCCACGTTGGTTCTTATGCACCATTAAATGTTCTCCTTTTCTCCACTTCTGGAATACACGAACATCGGAGCCCCCTTTCTGAAATCTGGCAGACACCCCTCTCCATGTCTTCTTTTTGAATTGTGAGCCGCCCTGAGTCCCCTTCGGGGGAAAAGGGGCAGCATATAATATAATAAATCAATCAATCAATCAAATCAAATCTTCTGAAAAGCCTTGAAAATCTGGCTTTCCCCGTAAGAGAGACCGCCTGCTGCCAATTACCTCCAATAGAACCTATTAGATCTCACAGACTAGGCCTCCCTCCGAATTCCATCTACCGGCCAATGCCGATTGGCTACCACCCTAGGAGGCCTTCTCTGTGGCTGCTCTGGCCCTCTGGAACAAGCTCCCCATGGAGATTCGGACCCTCACCACCCTTCAGCTTTCCGCAAAGCCCTTAAAAACTGGTTGTTCCGACAGGCCTGGGGTTGACGAGTTCCCGTCCCCACTCGAATTGTGTGCTTGTTGATTGTGTTTTAAATTATTGTAGTTGTTTGTCATGTTGTTTTCCTCCTGTTTGTATCCCCACCCCTTACTTGGTTTGTGAGCTGCCTGAGTCCCTCTGGGAATAGGGCAGGCATAGAAATGCAATAAATCAAATAAAAATCAAATCAAATCAAGCATTGGGGAAGGCTGCAGCCCAGCAAAGTTATTTCTGGATGTGTGGAGATGTGTTGTGCATTGGAGGGCGACAGGAGTTTATCTGTTAGCTTATGTTTTCATTGCTTTTAATTTTCATTTGTGAACTCCCCAAGCTTAAATTGCTAAGACCGGTGGCTATATAAAGCCAATAACTAAATATTTGATTTGGGCTACGGACAGTTTATTTATATCCTGCTTTATTTATATTTATAAATAACTCAAGGCTGTGGACATGATTAATACTGTACCTCAGAGTTGGTATTGTACCAGTTTCGCACGGTTCGAGCGAACTGGTGGTGGTGGCAGTGCGAGGCTCCGCCCACCCACCAGGATTCCATCACGGAACTTCCGTGACATGAGTAGAAGGTTCTGTGCATGGAGCAGGCATGCTACCGAACCGGTAGTGAAGAAGAGAGGATGCCATTACTGCTGTACCCCTTTTCTTCCCGTTTTCCTCACAACATCTCTGCTGGCCCAAAGTCACCCATCCAGCTTTCATGCCTAAGGCAAGACTAGAACTCACAGTCACCTGGTTTGTAGCCTGGTTTGTCTTAACCACTAAATTGGCTCTCATCATTTGGGGTAGTTTGGAAGGATACGTTTATGTGGGACATCCCCAGAACTGGTGACATGAATACAGACAGACCAGATCATCATCATCTTGCCTATGAAAATCAGTAAATACTTTTCCAGGTTCATCTATAAAGATTCTGTTCGGAACAGTAATATAGGAAATTCAAGAAGTTACTGCTAAAGGTGGTAGCCTTGTTCTGGATCTGAAAGAAGTCTATGTAATTGATACTACTTAATGTACTTACTGCGCGAGGGATAAGCAATCACTTACAGCCAATGTACACCAGTCACACTGTCAAGTGATTAATTCATTCACAGAGTGCAATTCTAGAAACAATTGCATATGCCTTGGGGAAAGAATGAAGCTCTCGGAGAATATCCTTGAAGCATTTGCCAAAATCAGTGGAAATGCTCTTTTATTTTTCAAGGGAAGAACTTTACAGTTGAAGCTGAAACAATTTAAACTACACTCTGAACAATCTTCATGAATAGAAGAGATTAGAGTAGTAGTAGGTAGGTAGGGTAGGGTAGAGTAGAGTAGAGTAGAGTAGAGTAGAATAGAATAGAATAGAATAGAATAGAATGGAATGGAATGGGAGTGGAGTGGAGTGGAGTGGAGTGGAATGGATGTGAATGGAATAGAATAGAGGAATGGAATAATGGAATGGAATGGAATAGAATAGAATAGAGAAGAATAGAATAGAATAGAAGAGTGGAATGAATAATAGAATGGAATGGAATGGAATGGAATGGAATGGAATAGAATAGATAGAATATGGAATGGAATGGAATAGAATAGAATAGAATATGGAATGGAATAGAATAGAATAGAATAGAATATGGAATGGAATGGAATAGAATAGAATATAATATAAAATATGGAATGGAATAGATATGAATGGAATGGAATAGAATAGAATAGAATAGAAAATATGGAATGGAATGGAATAGAATAGAATAGAATAGAATTCTTTATTAGCCAAGTGTGATTGGACAAACAAGGAATTTGTCTTTGGTGCATATACTCTCAGTCAGTGGTGGGATTCAAATAATTTAACAACAAGTTCTCTGCCCTAATGACCATGCTGGGTAGGCGGGGCTCAGTGGTCATGTGAACTGGGTGGGCGTGGCCAACTCAAGGTCACTCACGTCGATGGGCGCTTTGCCTTAGCTGTTACAATGGTAATAAGGTTTAACATGGAGAGGCGGTTTCTATAAGCAGGGCAATAAAGATTAGGCTAGAAACAACACCAGAATGTTTCCTTCCTGCCTTCCTTACAGGATTAGCCCTGTAAAGTGGGAAAGAAACAAAAGGAGATTTCTTCCAACAATCGGTTCTCCGAACTGCTTAGAAAGTTACCAACCGGTTCTCCCGAACAGGTGCGAACTGGCTGAATCCCACCATTGCTTTCAGTGTACATAAATGAAAGAGGTGTACAGCAAAACTCTACTCTCCTATCCTCCTGAGGGTTTCTTTTAACAGCTATTAAATCTGGCTTTTCTGGTGTGACCTTGGGACATCAGGGGAGAGAATTGAATGAAATTGAGTGTTAGCAGTACCTGGGATGAATGGATGGGTGGATGGATACTTAATGTATACTGTTTTTAACATGGTAACTGTGTTGGGCATGTATAGTACTCACAGTCAGGGTATGTTTGAGTGACATATAAGCCAAATCAATCAATCAATCAATCAATCAATCAATCAATCAATCTTCTTTCTCTAATTGCAGTGTATCATTAATATTACATTTTGGGTGTTCAGGCAGAAATCTAGCATATGGACTCAAAAGAAAAAAAGAATTCTTTGCTTTGACCTTGACTTCAAGCCTTCCCAGTTTGAAAGAGTGACGTTGCAGCTCTTGGGCAGTGAATATTTCTTATAAATATTCAAATATTTATTTGAGAATACGATGTACAGTATGGATTTAGCAGGGATGCCCAACAGAGCAAGAATGAATAAAAATGAATATATGAGTAATCAATCAGGCATAACCAATCAATTTGTTTCCCAGAAACAGTAAGCTTCTATCTATCTATGTGGTATAAGAAAATGACATCATACCCCTAACCCAAGTTTTACTCCCTAAAGAATCTAGGCGCGTAAAAATTTCTTGTTATGAAATCGGAGACATTTACATACTGTCATTCTATTAGTATAATGTCATTTAGGAAACCCTAGTGTAAAATTTCTCAAAATTAAATGTTTGGGACATCTGGATGGCAGATAGATTGCATTGTTTGGTAACATGGGATTAAGCCTAACTAAATTTGAAAAGAAACTAAATCTCAAGAAAATAAGACCCACTATAAGGAATGCAGGGATTATCGTCAATTTTCAATGTTAAATTCCTTATTAACTTGAAAAGCATTTAGATTAGATTAGGTGAAATTCTTCCTCTTTCATAATGTAGTTTCCTCCTCCTCCTCCTCCTCCTCCTCCTCCTCCTCCTCCTCGAGCAAACTTGACTAACATTTTGGAGGGATTTTGAAAATTTGAAATTATTTTACAATTATTTCTTAAGTTATTGATTTTTTTTAAAAAAAAATCATTACATCAAAGCACCCTTTGGCGTTCCTAAAATTAAAAATGTCCAAAAAATAAAGTGTAATACAGAATAAAGTGTACACAATAAAAGTGTAAAAAAGCCTTTTAGTATTCTCTACTATATAATCTTCCAATTGGCATAATAATATTTCAGCATCATATATAGAGAGAGAATGCACAAAACTCTACATAGCTTATTTCATTTTTTTTTACTTTTGGGGAAAGAGAATGATTAATATTTTTGGGGGGTGGGGAAGGGTGCATACGGGCCTATATTATCCATGTAGGTGGCAGCACCTGGCAAATCTTGCCTGAATCAATGCTAAGCAGGGGAAGGCCTGGTTAGTACCCTGTTTTCCAAAAATAAGACCTCCCCGGATAATAAGCCCAATTGGTCTTTTGAGCACATGCACTAAAATAAGACCACCCCAAAAATAAAACCTTCCCAAAAATATTGCAACACAGCAGCAGCTATGAGGTGACCATGCTCAAGGTCTCCTACACCTCAAAAATAATAAGACCTTCCTAGGCCAAGCACATATTTCATGGAGGGGAGAGAAGAAAATAAGACCCTGTCTTATTTTGGGGAAAACACAGTACTTGGATAGAATTCCAGAGCTGGTGGCTAGCTGGAAAATGAGAGATGTCTTGAAAGATGGAAGTGTAAAGCCGTTGCATTTGGTTACTAGGAAATCTACTTGGATGTTTCCATAAAGCTACCCTTTCTCAAGCTTCCACTGAAGGAATTTGACCTTATTCTCCTGTTATATATTGCAACGTATCATTATCTTTAATGAAGTGTGCAAACCAGCATTTGCATTTCCTGCGTGGGATGAGGAGAGCACCTCTTTCTCCTTCTGTCCTTGCCACTTTTTACAGAGGCACGATTGAGAGCGTTTTAACAAACCGCTTCACTGTTTGGTTTGGTGGTAGCAGTGCCTCAGATAGAAGGTCCATACAGAGAGTGTTAAGGACAGCTGAGAAGATTATAGGAGGCTCGCTTCCTGTTATTCAAGATACTGCTTATGATGTGCTTAGAGCTCGAAGCATTGTTAGAGACACCACACAACCATTTCTCGGTCTGTTTCTGTTGCTCCCCTCTGGGAGGAGGTTTCGAAGTATCTATAGCAGGATTACTGGATTCTGTAAAAACTTTGTTCCTGATGCCATCCATCTGGTAAACTTGCAGGATTCTTTTTTGTTTTTGGCATTTATATATATACATTTGAACTAGACTGGGATATTTCTCAGTGTCATATACATGTGGGTATGTGGGTGTATGCATAATGGTTATCTTTTGAGAGCTGAATGCAATGAAAGTTCATTTTACTGTATGCTGATTAATGTACATTTAAAGTGACAATGGATGCGGTGGCTCAGTAGCTAAGCTTGTTGATCAGAAAGGTCGGCAGTTTGGTGGTTTGAATCCCTAGCGCCGCGTAACGGAGTGAGCTCCCATTACTTGTCTCAGCTTCTGCCAACTTACAAGTTCAAAAGCACGTAAAAATGCAAGTAGAAAAATAGGAACCATCTTTGGTGGGAAGGTAACAGCGTTCTGTGTGCCTTCGGCCTTTAGTCATGCTGGCCACATAACCACGGAGATGTCTTCGGACAGTGCAGGCTCTTTGGTTTTGAAACAGAGATGAGCACTGCCCCCTAGAAGAACTAGCACATATGTGCGAGGAGAAACTTTAACTTTACCTTAAAGTGATAATAAAGAACTCTGTCCTGTCCTGTCCTGTCCTGTCCTATCCTATCCCATCCCGTACCATCCCGTACCATCCCATCCCATCCCATACTATACTATATTATACTATTCTAACATGATTGTTGGTATATGTCCAAACAACATGTAGTTGGGTTAAATATATGAAAGTGTGCCCGAGGTGGCGCAGTGGTTAGGGTGCAGTATTGCAGGCCACTTCAGCTGACTGTTATCTGCAGTTCAGCGGTTCAAATCTCACTGGCTCAAGGTTGACTCAGCCTTCCATCCTTCCGAGGTGGGTGAAATGAGGACCTGGATTGTTGGGGGCGATATGCTGACTCTGTAAACCGCTTAGAGAGGGCTGAAAGCCCTATGAAGTGGTATATAAGTCTAACTGCCATTGCTATTGCCCTCACTATTACGAAAAGAAGTGTTCACTTGGCTCTTTGCTTATTATAAACCAAAATGATAAGGCTGAATTTTGAGCTTCTTTAAGGTGCACTTCTGTTGTTCTTTAACAAACTCACTTAAATTGATTTTCCAAAAACTGCATCTGAAGAAGAAAACCACTATCCAGCATACTAATACAGTGCTGACAATTATTTGAAAGAAAATCCCATAGCTTTTTGTGGAAATATGTATCCCCAGCTAAAAACTGTTAGAAATGCAAATTTAGAAGATGCATTTTGAAGATAGTTCTTGGGAGAATATTCTTGATCTCAGCTGATCAGATATTAATATATGACAATGCTTCTACACGATTATTCCTTTGGTTCTACTTGCCATTTAAAGAGAGAGAGAGGGAGGGAGGGAGGAGGGAGGGAAAAAGAGAGAGAGAGAGAGAGAGGAGAGAGAGAGAGAGAGAGAGAGAGAGAGAGAGAGAGAGAGAGAGAGAGAGAGAGAGAGAGAGAGAGAGAGAGAGAGAGATGCAGATAGCAACTGTTATCAGACCACTGGAAAATAATTGAAATGGCACATTTTAAGATACACCGCTGAAACCAAATTGGCATTATTAATTAAGTGCATGGGAATACATTTGAATATATTACTTTTTTAGAGTCTTTGCTGCTATACAGCACAACATTTATCTTTCAGGGAATTTCATGCCTCTACAAAAATCTAATTTGGTGTGTTCTTTTGTTTGAAAGGGAGGCTGTGCAAGAGTTAAAGAGGAAAAGGCCCACTTAATTAAAAGTATCTTAGATTCTGTTCATAAATATAATCAAATTACCACAAGAATTTGACAGGTGTTTGGCTAGCAAGGAAATACTAAATAAATGGGAGGGGGGAAAGTATTGAATATATTCTGATGGCATTTATTCATGTCTTTTTCTTATGCTCGTTGAATTTGGTTCAATAATATTTTCAGGTAGAATTTTCCTTCCTTCCATAATTTCAGGGTTACTGCTGTTTTTCTTAAGGTTTAAATGACTTTTCATTTGGCCAATTTCCAGTATCTTTATCTTACTTTAAAAGTGGAGTTTTATGTCTAACGAATCCAGCAGACAAACCTTTAATGCAGATAACAGTTATTTTCAATTTTCTTGTTGGGTTGTTGTGATTTACTTTTCACTTCTCATGACCACCTACTTTGTAAAAAAAATATGTTCTAGTTCAGTGGTGGGATTCAAATTTTTTACTATTGGTTCTGTGAGTGTGGCTTGGTGGGTGTGGCTTGGTGGGCATGGCTTGGTGGGCGTGGCAGGGGATAGGTACTATAAAATCTTCATTCCCACCCCACTCCAGGGGAAAGTTACTGCAAAATCCCCATTTCCTCCCAATCAGCTGGGATTCGGGAGGCAGAGAATAGATGGGGGTAGGGCGAGTCAGAGGTGGTATTTACTGGTTCTCCGAACTACTCAAAATTTCTGCTACCGGTTCCCCATAACTGGTCAGAACCTGCTGAATATCACCTCTGTTCTAGTTGCTCCAAATTATCAGGAGAGTTTCTATTTGTCTGGATTTTTCTCTTTGAACAGAACATTGTCTCTTTTCCATTTTGAAAAGATGTTGCCTTTAGGAAGATGTGATTTTGTCTGCCTACCATATAACTGGATTACAGTCATCTCTACTATCTCCCCTGTTCCATGCCCATCAATTGTAGTGAGTTCATAATGACACAAAAGTCCCATTTGCTCCTTCCCTGCCACCTTCTCAAATCATTTATCGGGAAATAAATATCTAATAAAGCAGCAGCCAATAATCTATGGGCTGGAGGCACATTTCGGTTGAAATCCATATAAAAGTCTAAATAAACAATCAAATAAATAGTTCTTTCAAATGGTATCTTTCTGCCATTCAAAAGCAAGAAAATGGGTATGTTTAATTTAATTAAAAGAAGGACTAGGGGAGACATGATAGCAGTCTTCCAATATCTCAGGGGCTGCCACAAAGAAGAGGGAGTCAAGCTATTCTCCAAAGCACCTGAGGGCAGAACAAGAAGCAATGGGTGGAAACTCATCAAGGAGAGAAGCAACTTAGAACTAGGGGAAAATTTCCTGGCAGAATAATTAATCAGTGGAATGACTTATCTCCAGGAGTTGTGGGTGGTCCATCTCTGGAAGTTTTTCAGAAGGAATTGGATAAGAGATTTGTCTGAAATGGTATAGGTCTTCTTCTAACCTGAGCAGGGGTTTGGACTAGAACAGAGAAGACTTAGGGAGTGACATGATAGCCATCTACGTCTTCTCTGGGTTAGGCTAAAGAGTTGACTCTTTGCTCAAATTGAAAAAAAAATCCATACCAAACATTCAAATTTAAATATCAAATATTCAAGTACCTTGAAGCAATTAGTTCTACTAAGTTGACTGATAGAAACTGCTTACACTGTGGTGCAACATACGGAGCCTGTCAACTCTGAAGTGAACCCATTTGAAGCCATCTTTTGCTGCCTCCTAGTTGCCAAAACTCTGAAAGAGGGAAGGGAGGGGGAAGTCGACAGACTGGCTAACAGTCAAAACAAAGAAGTTTTCTCGCGGGAACCAAGGTCATCCTAACAGGTGGCAGTTGGGGAAAGAGAGGAGTGACCAAGCAACCTGCTAGCTACTTACATTGGACAATGTGACCAGTGACATTTGGGGAGCGAACTATTTGTTCTTTTAATTAGGCTAAAACCATGGGAATTTTTAGAGTTGGTTTGCACTGGTGGTGCCGATACGATGCATCCAATAAACATGTTCTTGGAGGCATTTACCTGCCTTGGAGTTCTGCTTTTGGCAGATGTGTTACTTGGAACACTTGAAGAATCTTTGTATAGAAGTGCCAAGAGATAGAGAGAAAGAAGGACTCTTCAGAACTACATACACTTAGTTTATTTTTGGATCTGGCTCTGGCATCTCTGGGTTCCTTGAATATTTCTGTAGTTGGTGGCCCATCACTGAAGCATGATTTTGCCTTAATTTAAATTATGGAACAGGTTACAAGGGCAATGAATTCAAGGAGAACCCCTTTGAAATAAGCAGAGAGATCCATTCCAAGACAAACCAAGAAGTTTCTACTAAAGAGCAACTTGTATACATATTGCACAGCCTCGCCTACTCTGCCCTCCATGCTATTGGGAGAAGTAGCAGAATGAAGCATGGCCAGAATAAAACGCTGTCACTTCAGTTAAAAGCAGGAATATTCCACAGAGCGAAGCTGTGAACAGCTTTGTGGGCCCAGATCTAACTGGGAGACTGATTAAATAGCAACACACATTTTCTCTTTTGCTTGCTCTTTCACACACACACACACACATGGACACACTCACATACACCCACACCCACAGATAAGCTTGAATGCTACAAAAAGATAGCATTGGGTATCACAGTGGCAAACTTTCCCCCCCCCCTCCTTTTAGCTAAAAGCAAGAATGTTCAATAATGCTCAATAGCGTGAATAGCTGGGCTGAAACACACAGCGCCATTCATAATAAGCACTTAAGCTGCCGAATACCAGTGGCTGAGATCTTAGCCACACTTTTTAGATGCCTGTGGACTTTTTTATGGGTTTCCTTTCTAAATGTCAATGGAATAAATGCTCTGTATAGCTCAGAGTGGTTTGACTGTGAGAACATATACTTAGGTTGGAAATGGTGTTGCTAATGTGAGGACCACTGCTGGTGCTATTATGTTCTCTGTCCAGGTCACCTTAGGAAAAGGAATGTTACTTAGGCATGAAACAAAAGACTGTGATTTGGGGTGGGGCTTAGGGGGAAAAGTTGGCGGTTGCAGGAGGAAGAATAAATGATTACAAAGACTTCCTATTTATTATTTCGGAGAAAGCCGTAGAATAAAGCCACAGCTGGCGAGTACTTTCCTCCCCCCCCCTTTAGCATTTAATAATAGAATTAATTGGCAAGTGTAATGTTTGCAGGACATTTTTTCCGCTATACTTTGCCCTCTGCTATCTTCCGAAGAGATTGCGAGAATCCAACACAAAAAAGCATAATTGAATAATCAAAAAAAAGGGAGGGGGGCTGAGCCCGAGAGCGAGAGAGCGAAAGCGAGAGTGCGTGCCTTTGTTTAGGCAATGGGAATTATTCAAAGTTAAAAGTTAATGAGCTATTGGGGAAAAAAAGGCCATTTTGAAAAAGAAAAAGAGGGGTTTAACATAAGATATTTTTTGGGAAGATAATAGGTGGCTTCAGCCCCCACTGTATCAGCCTTTCCTCTTCCTGATCATATGAATGTGACCAAATAGAACTGCTATATAAGAAAATCAGATCCACCACTATTTAATTAAACCACTCCACACAGCATCTTTCTTTCTTTCTCTTTCTTTCTTTCTTTCTTTCTTTCTTTCTTTCTTTCCATCCTTCCCTTCCTTCCTTTCCTTCCTTCCCTCCTTCCCTTCCTTCGTGTTTCCTTCCTTCCTTCCTTCCTTCCTTCTTTCTTTCTTTCCTTCCTTCCTGGCCTCTCCTCCTTCCTCTTTCATTCCTCCCTTCCTCTTTACTTCCTTCCTTTTTCCTTCCTTCCTTCCTTTCTTCTTTCTTTCTTTATTTATTTCCATCCTTCCCTTCCTTCCTTCCCTCCTTCCCTTGCTTCCTATTTCCTTCCTTCCTTCCTTCCTTCCTTCTTTCTTTCTTTCCTTCCTTCCTTCCTTCCTTGCCTCCCCTCCTTCCTCTTTCATTCCTTCCTTCCTCTTTACTTCTTTCCCTTCCTTCCTTTTTCCTTCCTTCCTTCCTTCCCTTCTTTCTTTCTTTCTTTCTTTCCATCCTTCCCTTCCTTCCTTTCCTCCTTCCCTTCCTTCCTGTTTCCTTCCTTCCTTCCTTCCTTCCTTCCTTCCTTCCTTCTTTCTTTCTTTCTTTCCTTCCTTCCTTCCTTCCTTCCTTCCTTCCTTCCTGGCCTCCCCTCCTTCCTCTTTCATTCCTTCCTTCCTCTTTACTTCTTTCCCTTCCTTCCTTTTTCCTTCCTTCCTTCCTCTTTCATTCCTTCCTTCTTTCTTTTTTCTTTCTTTCTCTTCCCTCCCTCCCTTTCCTCCCTCCCTCCCTCCCTTTTTTCCTTCTTGGATGCTGATGCTCTGTCCTCTGCATTTTCAATCCTTTTTTCTGATGATGATTTTTCTTGACTGCCCCACTAACATGAGCCCAGCAGGACTTCAACTCTCTGAAACCACCAGGCAGGACTCCCTTTCAACAGGCTCTGCAGTTGCAATTAAGAATACATTAACTAAGCTACAACTCCTTTCCTAAGAGATACATATTTCCTGGTGTGTTTTTTTTTTCAAATTGAAAAATAACAGGCATGCACAAAGGCAGATTAACCCAGTGATGTAGCTAATGTACTGTGGCATTAGATTTGAATCCAACAGTTCTTACCCTTTCTGTTCATTGGAGGCTCTTGTAATATGATTTCTTTGGTTAAAACGCAACAGGGTTTAAAAGCCATTAATACCCTTTCCAGCAATATAATTACAGAGAACAGGCTTCAGTTAAGAAAAAAAAATGGACAGAGAAAATGAAATTTTGCTATTCCTGTCCTTGTTTCTGCTTATTTAGCATGAAAAACGGCTTCTTCCTATGCAAAAGACAACATGTCTCACTAAACCTTGTGTAAATGGATGATTATTTCCTTTTGCAGTAAGAAAGGTCCTTTTTTATTGAAAGATGCAGCCATGAAATCTGTGAAGCCCATTTTAGTGTTGCTAGACACCTACAGTATCCAATTCATGTATTTTTATCCCACCATTATTATTTTGATCAATAATTCAAGGCGGTGAACATGCCCAATAGCCCCCACCCCCAACAAATAATAACCACCCTGTGAGGTTGGAGTGAGAGAGAATGATTAGCCCAAAGTCACCCAGCTGCCTTTCACCTTTAAAGAAACATTACAATAATATTGAGATGTTTTTACTTTAATATTGGAAGCATTACTGGTAAAGCTGATGGATATTTGGCTATGCGGCCCAATACAGCCTTAAAGCCGAAGGGAGCAGCATGCTTACAATTGGCTAAAGCAGAGGTGGCATTCAGCTGGTTCGGAACGGTTCAACCGAACCGGTAGTGGAAATCGCGGGTGGGCCTACCCACCCACCCTGGCTCTATGCCCATCCTATTTAGGCCCATGAATTCTGGGAGTTGAAGTCCAGACATCTTCAAGTAGCCAAGGTTGAGAAACACTGCCTTAAAGGAAAAGGCTCACTCAAGGCTCTTTATGATAGAGTAGCAACGTTTGCTAACAACTAGTTGAATCCAGTTGAGCCAATTCTCTGGTCCCCGATCCCTCGATTATCCTTCTTACCCTGCTTCATCTCACAAGGGTGAGGAAACTGTTCTTTCAGCAGTCAAACAGCTTAATTCCTAAATGAGGCTTTGCATAAACATACAATATTAGGCAGCACTGACAGATTTAACCTGATGTAGCCCAACACGGCTTTAAAAAATGCAAAAATGCCTGGAAACCTTTTTTCCCCCCCAGGTTTAGCCATCTATATATTAGATGGTCGAAATGATGCGTAGAAATGCCCTGGATCACTAGTAGCAACTTGACTGTCTCGTTACACCTCGCTAGGAGGAGGGTGGGTTTCCTCCCCTTCACCGACCATGATATATGCATCGCTGCTGTGTTCGGAAGAGTTGGAAGGAGAATGTCGCGATTTCTTCTCTTCCCTGTAACGTTCCCGTGGTTCGTCCATGAGGCCAATGTGGAGAAAAGACAAGACACGATCTTTCTCGGGATGGAGCGACGATGACCCAGATTGGGGGTCTGAGAGCCCCTTTTATTGAGATAGGACAAAGGCAGGAGGAGCAATAGCATGTGAGTAAAAACAGCCTGTAAAAGTACAATTTCTAATCTACTGCTCAGTCTACATATGGCCAAATCCTGGGCGTCATTGGTAGGGCACATCTCAGAATGTTATGTTATGCACTATCAGGATGTTATGGCGTTTTAGGAGTTTGTTTTCTCCTGTGTGGTTCAGCGTGGCTCTGCAACTATATTACAACACTTCCCCTCTCTGTAAAGGGAGTCCAACGGGGAATAGCAGTTAGACTTATATCCCGCTTCATAGGGCTTTCAGCCCTCTCTAAGCGGTTTACAGAGTCAGCATATTGCCCCCAACAACAATCCAGGTCCTCATTTTACCCACCTCGGAAGGATGGAAGGCTGAGTCAACCTTGAGCCGGTGAGATTTGAACAGCCGAACTGCAGAACTGCAGTCAGCTGAAGTAGCCTGCAGTGCTGCATTTAACCACTGCACCACCTTGGGAAGCACAGATGTAAATTTATGCTGTTGGATGATTAATCAAATCTCATTATCCAATTATATTTATTCTATTTCGAACTGCAGCTGATCACCTGAGGAAGTAGTTGTGTATATTTACCATGTTCCCCCCAAAGAGATTGGAAAATTGGAAACTTCCAAAGGTTTTGCCTCTTAGAGAAGATTGTTTTTTGTGACGTTCTGTGTGGACCTAGACACACCATAGACCAGTGTTTCTCAACCTTGGCAACTTGAAGATGTCCGGACTTCAACTCCCAGAATTCCCCAGCCAGCGAACACTGGCTGGGGAATTCTGGGAGTTGAAGTCCAGATATCTTCAAGTTGCCAAGGTTGAGAAACACTGCTATAGACACTATGCGAACAGGGAATTTTAATTCAAGCTCAGTTTATCTTTTATCTATTTACCATTTATTTCCCAGCTTCTCAGCAAGGCTAAGTCAACAGTAAACTTAATTAAAATGTCGACAAATCATAAAGAACCGCTAACAGCAGTAGACTAACAGAGATAGTCAATCCCAATGGAAAATAATGGTACACAAACAACGACAATCGTAAAATTACTTAAAGAGAGTGAGACCCACTTATCTCCTTCCATCTAGTCTGTCACATTTTGGGTGCAACATGGTTTTATTGTAATTTCTTTATTAGATTGTTGTGAGCCACCCAGAGTTATTGAAAGTTGGGTATTGTACAAGTTGTTAAATTGTTACGGTTGGTTGCACCGTCAGACATATGTTTAGACTGAATTTGGCATTTACCATCCCAAGGACTTCTCAGGACTGAACAACCAGACCTACATGCGCAGAGTTTAAACTGGCTACTTTATTGTTTCTGCCTATTATGCAGGAATCTCCCCAGCATGGCAGGTTTTTGCCTGGAACCACCAGATACGCTATAGAGAGAGAACTGTCTTTTTCATACCCATTGATGAGCTGGTGCTAAGGAAATATATAGAGTAAGAGGTGAAGGGGAGAGCAAAATAACTGACGGGAAGATTCAGAAGAGATTTTTTGCACATGCTCAGCCCATGCACAAAGGCTTTCTTCACCTATTCGAAAAGCCCAGGTGGTTTCAGAAGGAGGGACAAAGGGAAACAAAATGGCCATTTCATTCCTCCAAACCAAGCCATCTTGCTTCATTGAAGAGCTCCAGAGGAGTTTGTTACGTGCAAAGTAAATTTACTTTGCAATTTTGTAGAAGCATAATAAAGACAGACCACCAATGACCTGAAGAAGGAATCACCTTGCTTAGAATGCTGCCTGTCTTGCATGCAGCAATTATGTCAACAAATTAGGGTTCACTGACAAATGCGTGCTCGACAAAAGCGCACCGACGAAACTGCGGTGAGAAAACTGTGAGATCGAAATCGCACTGACGAATGCATGCAGAAGCGCACCGACAACAGCGCGCCGACAACAGCGCGCCGACAACAGCGCGCCGACAATAGCGCGCTGACAAAAGCGCGCCTTCAAGAAACAACTAATAACAACCTAATAACGGTAACCCTAACCCTAACCCTGAACCTAACCCTAACCCTAACCCTAACCCTTACCTTAACTTAAATTGCGGTTTTGTCGGCACGTTGTTGTGGGCGCGTTTATGACATCACAGTGTTCTCGCCGCGGTTTTGTCAATGTGCTTTTGTTGTGCACGCATTTGTCAGGTCACGACAAATTAGCTCTTGGAATAATTCATAGAGCTGTAAGGGACCTTGGAGGTCTTCTAATTCAACCCTCTGCCCAAGCCTTATACCCTCCTGGACCAATGGTTGTCCAATTGTTTCTTGAAAAGCTCCAGAGAACCCACAATTCCAGGAGACAAGCTGTTTCTCCTTATTTCCAGGTTGGATCTTCCTTCCAGAGTTTCTACCAATTGCTTCGCCTGCCCTTGGGTGCTGTGGAGGAATTAATTAAAGAAGGGGATATTGGAAAATTCTTCATTTAGGTTGCTTTTTAAAAAAAGCAAAATTGGCTTTAAATTATGCTTTATAGAATCTTTAGGATTGCCTCTTTTAGGTGATCATTTTCTCAGTTCAAAATTTTTACACCACAATGTGCGTATTATGAATAAATTTATCTGCTGAAATGTTGCATTCAAAAATAACGGTTGATTCCCTTTCTATTTTTTTTTTTTAAACACAAGATGCAGAAATTTAATGGAACAAATGGACGACTGAATGTATGAAAAAAAAAACCTGAAATAGACTAGAGATATACTTTATTCCAAGAGGTCTGCTCTAGATTCATTTTTACATTGGACTGAGTTTCAGACAATGTTCATTCCAATCGGACCGTAAGCCAAAACTTGGAAACAACTAATATTTTTCATTAGAAATATAACTTTCCCTCAAATACAGATTTTTCTACTCGCTTTGTTTCAGACCTAGGAAGTCTGAATAATTTATGTTGACATGCACCATCGGTTCTACTTGTAATTTTTTTCCTTGTTTTTTTTTTTTTTAATTGCAGAAACTGGAAGCTGCTCAGTTCTGCCTTGACCAAGGATGGATTGCATGATTCTAAAATGCCTGTTCAAACAGACTGTTGAAAGAAGGTAGAAGTGGCTCCAGTGATTTCAATGCAGGGTCTTCTAGCAGAGTCTGAAATAAATGGACATGGAACCATGGAGGATTATGTTAAGATGATGCCAGTTTTTTTTTCTTTCTTGTGGAGAGAGAGAGAGAGAGAGAGGGAGGGAGGGAGGGAGGAAGGGAGAGAGAGAGAGAGAGAGAGAGAGAGAGAGAGAGAGAGAGAGAGAGAGAGAGAGAGAGAGAGAATTATGAATTTCAAGCAGAAATGTCTGTTATTTGTATTATACAAAAGCCCAGAAATATATATGTACATACCAGTGGTGGGTTTCAAAAATTGTTTGAACCTACTCTGTGGGTGTGGCCTCCTTTGTGGGAGTGGCTTGCTGCCCATGTGACCGGATGGGAGTAGCTTGCCGCCCATGTGACCGGATATGAAGATGCCGATGACACTTGTCAGAACCACCTTAAATCACCTCCCACACAGCCCTGGCATGCATAAGAATATGATGTAAACTTGTTTTTTAAAAGGCATCTTTGGTTGCGTTAAAACAACTTCAACACACGCAATGTTCTGATTGCACCACAAACGCAGTAGTCATCCTTACCTTTCACACAGGCACTGAGTTTTATAAATATGAGCACGATAGTGTAGAATAATCATATCCAAGGACCAGTGGTGGGTTTCAAAAAATGTTGGAACCTCTTCTGTAGGTGTGGCCTGCTTTCCGGGTCCACTGGTGGAACCTCTTCTAACCGGTTCGGTAGATTTGACGAACCGGTTCTACTGAATAGGTGCAAACTGGTAGGAACCCACCTCTGTTACATACATGCAATATGTACATTTATAATTTCTCCATCCAGATAGTCTACCCCAACCTCCTTCACATAGTACCATTACTGCTAAAGTTAGAAGATTCAGTGTACAGTGGAATCTTTGGTCATGACCGTCATCCATTCCAGGACTTCGGTTGCAACCTGATTTGGTTGTGACTGGAAGTGAGACTGACTGCACATGTGCAACCCATCCCCCCCCAAAAAAATGGCATGGAAGGCAAAATTGCCATGGCAGGGAAAATCACCGCAACTGTGTTTGATCACCACACGAGGATGTGTTCATGATCAGAGTGAAACATTTAGCAGATTTTTTGGTTGGCACCCAATTTGATCATAGTTGGAAGCGTTTGTTATCCGAAGTTGCACTGTAGTTGTTTTGGTGACTTAGTTTCCTAACAATGCTTTATATCTAAGGTAAATGTCAAGGTTCCCCTTGCATGCATGTGCAAGTCATTCCCGACTCTAGGGGGCAATGCTCATCTCTGTTTCAAAGCCAAAGAGCCAGTGCTGTTCGAGGACTTCTCTATGGTCATGTGGCTGGCATGACTAAACACCGAAGGCATACGGAACACCGTTACAAAGGTGGTCCCTATTTTTCTACTTGCATTTTTACATGCTTTTGAACTGCTAGGTTGGCAGAAGCTGGGACAAGTAGCAATAGCAGTTAGACTTATATACCGCTTCATAGGGCTTCCAGCCCTCTCTAAACGGTTTACAGAGTCAGCATATTGCCCCCAACAACAATCCGGGTCCTCATTTTACCCACCTCGGAAGGATGGAAGGCTGAGTCAACCCTGAGCCGGTGAGATTTGAACAGCCAAACTGCAGAACTGCAGTCAGCTGAAGTAGCCTGCAGTGCTGCATTTAACCACTGTGTGTAAGGGGAGTTCACTCCGTTAAGTGGTGCTAGGGATTTGAACTGCGGAATTGCCAACCTTTCTGATCAACAAACTCAGCGTCTTAGCCACTGAGCCACCACTTTATATCTAAAAAGTATTAAATGATTGCCAGCTGGTTGATTACTTTACATACGTTAAGAATTTTGTCACCAAATGCAAAATTTGGAACAGTTCACCTGACATATTTATAAGTTCACTCCACGCATTTATTTTAGTCTCAGTCTCACATCAGCAAGATTTACCAATGTGTGTGTTTTTTTAAAGCCACACTAGCCATGGCTATGTTTACACCCTCTGAGTGGCCTAACCTATCACAAATGTTTTTGTTATTTACAGTTGTAGATAATTTTGAGTTCGGGAGCTTCATTTTGCAAGAACTCCACTGGATCCTTCCCAATTCCTATATACTTTTCCGTGAAGCAAATGTGGGGCCAAGTATAATCTCTCCCTGGATGAGATTCCCTTCCAGGAAACCAATTTTCAAACATTTCCAGGAAAATCCATAAAAATGATCTCTGGATTGTGAAGAGAAACAAATGTCCTAATCAAGTGGCCTTGTACAAATAAAAAAAAAAGTTAAGATAGAAAACAAACCTCTTTAAATATAGAATAAATAGGTAAAGCAGATAAAAACCTAGTAGAGATTTACATATATTAGGGGACTTGGGATGTGGAAATTGGCAACCAACATCTGTCCCGGTGTACCCCTTTGCATGCACACATGCTCATCCATCTCCTTTCCCAGAGTTGTCTTTGGAGTCTTAATCCCTTATAAATTGACAATTTTAAACGCAGAGTACCTAGTAAAAAATATACATTGCTAACAGTGGTGGGTTGCAGGCAGTACGCCCTGGTACGTGCGTACCGGAGCCAGCCCGGAGCACCGGATACCGTTCTGGTACAGTGCTCTGGAGGGCCCACCTGCCCTCCCGAGCTCCTTACCGGTGTTTAAAGGCTTCTGCACTTCCACGCAGGCGCATGGCGCATACAGCGCCTGCACGATTCTCTGCGGAGCAGCTGGAACATCACGTAGGCGCTAAGACGCATGTGTGCACTGCACATGTTCATGAGGATGCCGCCAGCCCCGTTCCAACCGTATCAGTTGGAATGGGATTTGAAACCCACCACTGATTGCTAATGACACCGAGTCACTTTGAATCATGAGATTGGCAGCATATAAATTTAATAAATAAATAGAACACTTTACTTTCTCAGCCATGCTTTCACTTCGGCTGTCTTTGTACGAGATTATTGAGTGAGTGGGCAACACAGTGTGGTTTGCTGGGTTTTTGTGTGCCCACAACATAAATCAGGGGCCTCCAAACTTGACAACATGGCTGGATGAATTCTGGAATCTGAAGCCCAGAAGTCTTTAAGTTATCAAGTTTGGAGACCCCTGAAATAGCTGACTGGAGACCTTAGTTTAACCTATGCAAAACTGGATTGGTTTTGGTGTTTCTACTGCTCACCAAATTTCTCCATCTGAGGTGTCTGGTGCTGGGTGGAGAAATGGCAAAATGAGTGTAATGTCGTTACACTAGAACAGGGACCAGCAACCTGCAACTCTGGAGCCACATGTGGCTCTTTCATTCCTGTGCTGTGTGGCTCCATATCATCGGCCAGCTGCACAATTGATAGAGCTTTCAGTTAGGACTGAAAGTCAGGTAGATGAAAAAGGATGCCGTGCTAGGAAGATACTCTATGGTGGGGGAACTGGACTTCTGGTCATCTTCAGAATTGAATAGGGGGCTTCCGGTTAGGACCTTGGTGGCTTTTTGAGTGTTTAAGGTTGCCAATTCCTGAACTAGAACACAGGTGTCAAACCCGCCACATCTGGTTGTTGTCACATGATGTTTTGCAACATTTTCCCCCTTCACAGAGCTGGGGTAGGCATGGTCTGTGTGTGATGCATCTGCCCCATGGACCACCGATTTGATGCCCCTGCACCAGAGGTGGGTTCCTAACAGTTCGCACTTATTCGGTAGAACCGGTTCGTCAAATCTACCAAACCGGTTAGAAGAGGTTCCACCAGTGGACCCGGAAAGCAGGCCACTCCTACAGAAGAGGTTCCAAATTTTTTTGAAACCCACCACTGGTCCTTGGATATGATTATTCTACACTATCATGCTCCTATTTATAAAACTGTGAAAGGTAAGGATGACTACTGCGTTTGTGGTGCAATCAGAACATTGCGTGTGTTGAAGTTGTTTTAACGCAAACCAAAGATGCCTTTTAAAAAACAAGTTTACATCATATTCTTATGCATGGCAGTGCTGTGTGTGAGGTAATTTAAGGTGGTTTTGACAAGTGTCGCCGGCATCTTCATATCCGGTCACATGGGTGGCAAGCCACTCCCATCCAGTCACATGGGCAGCAAGCCACTCCCACAAAGAAGGCCACACCCACAGAGTAGGTTCAAACAATTTTTGAAACCCACCACTAGAAGTTCCACCTCTTCTGTTGGCATGGAGACAGCAGACACATAAACAAAAGGGAAGGAGCTTGCATTATGCTGTTGTGATCCTTGTTTCATCATTCTGATGACAGAATCAGATTCTAAGATGTCTCAGTCTCCCCACAATGATCCATTTATGTAGGTGAGATCAATTTATTGATCTCCGTGAGAGAGATCTCCAAAGAGAATTGAGCAATCTACAGCTAGATTGCTAGCTAATTATCTACTGGCTTTCACACTTCCCAATGTTGTGATACAGTCAGACATCTATTTGAAAATTGATATTTTGAGTGAGGAAAAATATGATCAATGCGTATTTTGAGAGGAAGCACAATTAAATACACAAATGGAAGTGTGAATTTTCATGCATTTAAATAAAAACAAAGCAAATGATAAAGATGTGAAAGAATTGTAAGAACATATGAGCAAATGGTAAGTCTGAAAATGAATTGATTCATCCAATCCTGATTCTTCCTGTGGGGGGAAAATGTGTCTTGTGAGTGGACATTGTGCCTGAAAAAAAATATGCTATATAATTCTAAAACTCCAGATTATCTTTTTTTTTAAAAAAAATCTTAGTAATTTCTAAGGCTGTCAACTGCACACCAACTTTGATTCTTTTTCAATCAATTGGAATCTTAAACTTCATGGCTTCAAAACTTAAGGGACTAGTTTGGACAAAACTCAACAACACTTTTTCATGTGGCTGTTGATAAAAGTAGGATTCGTCAAGGTCCAATGAAAGATATAGCACAAGAAGAAGAACTGAAATTATGGAGGCAACAATGGCTCTGCCATTTTAAAAAGATTTATTGCACTTTGCAATTTATTATTTTTCAGTTCATAATAATTCCTTGATAGGAAGAATGATTCCTTCCATGGAGAAACCTCTTCCTTCCTTTCAGTTTAGAAGGAGATAGCTTGGTATAAGGAGAGAAACATGTGTTAGGATAGGTTGAATTTTCTGTGTTTGTTTTGTGCTGCTTTATTTAAGAAGCAATGGGTGGGAACTAATCAAGGAGAGAAGCAACCTAGAACTAAGGAGAAATTTCCTGACAGTTAGAACAATTAACCAGAGTAACAACTTGCCTCCAGAAGTTGTGAATACGCCAACACTGGAAGTTTTTAAGAAGGGATTGGATAACCATTTGTCTGAAATGGTGTAGGGTTTCCTGCCTAAGCAGGGGGTTGGATTGGAAGATCTCCAAGGTCCCTTCCAACTCTGTCATTCTATTCTATTCTATTCATTTCATAATATTTACAACCTGCCTTAACCTTATAGAATTATGTTTAATAATTAACAATGAAGAATTAATTTCTAATGAATCCGCCAATCAAAAGAGCTTCAAGTTTATGCTCACCGCTGGCCCATGCAATACTTATTTTTATTTTTCATCATTTCTCTTTTGGTAACTTAACTGGGGAGACTATCATGAGTTTCAGTGGCGGATTAAGGCTCACTGGTGCCCTAAGCACTGAAAAATCTTGGTGCCCCCCGCTCCTTTGTACGTACTGTACAAATCTTCATTGTTTTTTCTTTCTTCCTCAACTTTGTGGTGTATCCTTGGGCCTGGTGCCCTAAGTAGTTCTTAGTCCGCTTAATGGTTAATATACCATTTTTAAACAACTATCGTCCTGTCTCCAACCTCCCCTTTATTGGGAAGGTTGTCGAGAAGGTGGTGGCCTTCCAGCTTCAACGGGCCTTGGAGGAAGCTAGCTATCTTGACCCCTTCCAGTCCGGCTTCAGACCCGGTTACAGCACTGAAACCGCTTTGGTCGCATTGACCGATGATCTCTGGAGGGCCAGAGATGGAGGCCATGCGTCCATCCTGGTTCTCCTTGACCTCTCAGCGGCTTTTGATACCATCGACCATGGTATCCTTCTGCGAAGACTGCGGGAGGTGGGGGTGGGAGGCACTGTTTTGCAGTGGTTCTCCTCCTACCTCTCGGACAGGTCGCAGTCGGTGTTGGTCGGGGGGCAGAGATCGTCCCTGAGGCCCCTAACATATGGGGTGCCGCAGGGTTTGGTCTTATCCCCCCTACTATTTAACATTTACATGAAACCGCTGGGCGAGATCATCCGGAGGCACGGGATAAAATATCATCAATATGCGGACGATACACAACTGTATCTGTCCGCCCCGTGCCAACTCAATGAAGCGGTGGACGTGATGAACTGGGGCCTTGAGGCCGTTAAGGACTGGATGAGTGCTAACAAACTGGTACTCAACCCGGACAAGACCGAGTGGCTGTTGTGTTTCCCTCCCAACAATTTGGCTGACATTCCAACACTCAGGCTGGGGGGTCAAATTTTATACCCCTCAGATAGGGTCCGTAATCTAGGAGTCCTCCTGGATCCACAGCTGACTTTTAACCATCAGTTGTCGGCTGTGACCAGGGGGGCATTTGCCCAGGTTCGCCTGGTCCGCCAGTTACGGCCCTACCTGAACCGGGAGGCTCTCACAACAGTCACTCGAGCCCTTGTGATCTCTAGGCTGGACTACTGCAATGGGCTCTACATGGGGTTGCCCCTGAAGTGCATCCGGCGACTGCAGTTAGTCCAGAATGCAGCCGCGCGAGTGATAGTGGGCGCACCGCGGTTCGCCCACATTACACCCATCCTCCGCGAGCTGCACTGGCTACCTGTTGATCTCCGGGTGCGCTTCAGGGTATTGATGACCACCTTTAAAGCACTCCATGGTAGTGGATCTGGGTACTTGAGAGACCGCCTTCTGCCGATTACCTCCCTTCGACCGATTAGATCACACAGACTGGGCCTCCTCCGGATTCCATCTGCCAGTCAATGCCGACTGGCGACTACACGGAGGAGAGCCTTTTCTGTTGCAGCTCCGACCCTGTGGAACGATCTCCCCGTTGAGATTCGTACCCTCACCACCATCCAGACCTTCCGCACGGCCCTTAAGACCTGGCTCTCCCAGCAGGCCTGGGGATAAGTTTTGTAAATTACCCGCCCGAGTGTTGGTTGATTGTTGAATGCAAGTTGGTGTTTTATTATCTATCTTGTTTACTCACTGTTTGTCTTGTATTATTGCACCCCCTTCCCGTGATTGTAAGCCGCCCTGAATCCCCTCAGGGAGAAGGGCGGCCTATAAATCGTAATAAATGAAATGAAATGAAATGAAATGAGTTTAAGGATAGCCAACTTTTGGGAAGGCTGAACATCTTTGGCTTGAATAGCACTCCAAAACACAAACAAAGCAAAAGGAAATTTATTCCCCCAGGGTGCCAAAGAAGGCTTCATCTGCTTAAATCTGTATATACGAGGTAGCTATTATTGATGTATCTAAGAAAATCAATAGCACCTGTAAATATATTTTTTTTAAAAATACTTGGAACCAGTGGTGGGTTTCAAACATTTTTTGGAACCTACTCTGTGGGTGTGGCCTCCTTTGTGGGAGTGGCTTGCTGGCCATGTGACCTGGTGGGAGTGGCTTGCCAGCCATGTGTTTTCTTTCTTTCTCTCTCTCTCTCTCTCTCTCTCTTTTTCCTTCCTTTTGTCTCCCTGCCCCTTTTTTCTTTTTTTCTTTCATTTCTCTCTCACTCTTTTTCTTTCTTTTTTTTCTTTCTTTCTTTCTTTCTTCCTTTCTTTCTTTCTTCCTTTCTTTCTCTTTCTCTCTCTCTCTGTGTCAGTCTGTCTGTCTGTCTGTCTGTCTGTCTGTCTGTCTGTCTGTCTGTCTGTCTGTGTCAGTGGTGGGTTTCAAAAATGTTTGGAACCTCTTCTGTAGGTGTGGCCTGCTTTCCGGGTCCACTGGTGGAACCTCTTCTAACCGGTTCGGTAGATTTGACGAACCGGTTCTACCAAATAGGTGCGAACTGATAGGAACCCCCTCTAACTGTAGACATTGCACTTGTAAGTAGGAAAATAATTCAATACTCACAGATTAGGGTTGATTAGTGCCTTGGATATATCTTCTTTTGCAAGTAAAAAAGCTCGGCGCAGTTCTTCTAAATATGTAGAGAATTCTAAGGCCAACTAGTAATAGGAAAACAGTAGGGGTGGAGGGTCAATCCACCTTCCTCCTACATAACCATCTCCATTTCAATCAAGAGCTCCTGTGGCTACAAAAGGGCATAGAAAATGCTCCACCCCCCACCCTCTCTTTCTTAAAAGCAATTAGCATAACATGCATTTTAACCCTGATTAGGCAGTTTTCTTTCCTTCCGCGTATGAGGCCAATTTCTCGGTATTTAGTGATGGTGCTATAGATTTATACTTGCAATTTTTGTCAACATTGGGGCCGTTAATACTTGTCTTTGACTCATAGGCATTTTTTGAAAGTTGTTGTCAGGCATTAAAAAGGCTCCACATTGTTGCGTGTGTGCCATAGTTGGTTTAGAGTTTTTAGAGTTTTAGAGTTTTATTGGGATTTATATGCCGCCCTTTTCCCTGAGGGGACTCAGGGCGGCTTACAACCACAAGGGAGGGGGGTGCAAGGTCAAAAACAGAACAGTATGTGAACAAAGAAAACATAGTAAAAACACAACTTTCATTCAGCAATCAAACACTCGGGCGGGTAAATTGGGAACCTATCCCCAGGCCTGCTGGGAGAGCCAGATCTTGAGGGCTGCGCGGAAGGTCTGGATAGTGGTGAGGGTACGGATCTCAACGAGGAGGTCGTTCCACAGGGTCGGAGCTGCAACAGAAAAGGCTCTCCTCCGTGTGGTTGCCAGTCGGCATTGACTGGCAGATGGAATTCGGAGGAGGCCCAGTCTGTGCGATCTAATTGGTCGATTTAGGGAGGTAATCGGCAGAAGGTTCCAATTAGAGCATCAAATTACTTAAGAAAACAGGAGGAGTTTGGTTGTTCCAAGCTTCTAATTATCTACCCACTGCATGAGCTTCACCAGACCCCTATAGCTCTATGATTTCTTCTTCATCTTCCTGATGCACAATCTTGGAAAACACTTTCACAGGTTACCACTCAACACCTTCACCTCTGTGGAACATGGATGCTTTAGGTATGCTGAAGATGGAAACTGGACAGCCAACATCCTCTTGATTTCAAGATTGCTTAAATGATCAGGAGATGAGAGAGAGGGGGGGAGGGAGGGAGGGAGGGAGAGAGAGAGAGAGGGAGAGAATGTTCAGAATGAAAAGCTGCGAATAAACTATGCGTTGGTTGCCCTTGGTTATGCTATCATTCTGAATTTTATTTTTCTGTTTCCAGAACTTCTTTGTGTTTTTATTTTTAATCCCTTGTTTTCGCTTGCCTCTACACATTGTAAATGTCCTAGCATTGCTTTGAAAATTGTATGGCCATATCAATCAATCAATCAATCAATCAATCAAATAAATAAACAATCAATCCTGCATAATAATTCAACAAAAAATATTGGATGCTTATCCCAGACCACAACCCTTTGGGTGTGTTTACATGTAAAGGTTCTCATATTTCAGTTCATTCCATCCTAGTTTTATAAACTGACAGTGGGAATTTTCATCATGTTCCTCTTGATTTCAAGATTGCTTAAATGATCAGGAGATGAGAGAGAGAGAGAGAGAGAGAGAGAGAGAGAGAGAGAGAGAGAGAGATTTTCGTTTACATGCACTAGCACCAGCACTTAGACTTATATACTGCTTTACAGCCCTCTCTAAGCAGTTTACAGAGTCAGCCTATTGTCCTCTGGGTCTTCATTTTATTGACCTTGGAAGGATGGAATTGTTAGCTCCTAAATCTGGTTTGATAATGGACTCCCTTTTTCCCTTGCCCTCCGCCACCATAATTTAAGTACTGACATTAAGTATTTAAACTGACCTGTTTTCTATGACATTGGCATAATAAAACGATAACACTTCCTAGCATTAGGATAACATTTCCTAAAATTTCAGATCTGTAAGTCGAGAGTTCTTAGATGCCATTTGCTTTTGATTTCAAAATTAGAGGAAAAATAACTTAAGATAGGATAGAAACATTTTCATGCAGATCACGGATCAGAGGGAAAAAATTGATATTAAGCATATTGCTTAAAAATATGAGAAGGAAGATGATAAATCCCTCAATAAATTCTTAATCTTTAATTTTTTTTTTCTTGGCACTTTATCGCTTTGTTGGCCAACATAGAGATATGCTGTGTCCTCTCATATATGCCTTGCATTCAATAACAGAAGAGATGCTGAACTTTCATTCATACATAAGAGCCGAGGTGGCGCAGTGGTTAGGGTTCACCTGCCACACCCACCAAGCCACGCCCACAGAACCAGTAGTAAAAAATTTTGAATCCCACCACTGATTAACATGCTAGAGACAAATGCAGATCATTTTCAAGCATTGGAATACTTCTTGCTCTTCTTCAGAACAAGAAAATGCCATGGAGGCAGAGAACAGCTTTGACTGAATATCACAGGCCGCCTTGCTCAGATAATCAGCCCTCTCTGCAGATCCATTTTTGAGTTGGTTAGAAGCACACATTTCCTCCTTATCCCTTTAGTTACACCAATGGAGAAGACAGTTATTTAAAACTCCCTCTAGCCTTGTTTCAGCTCTAATCATTTTCTCTCTCTCTCTCTCCTTGTTAATGAACACAGAATAAACTATGAGTAAATTATGTTAACAGGTGCCAGTTAGTGAGGCTGAAAGCTCTGCTAGATAGCCTAGAACTGTGAATTCTTTTCCAAAAGTATCTACACCTTTGGAAGCCTAACGATATTCAAAACAAGTGGTGGTAGTTTTCTTTAAGTCAGTGTTTCTCAACCTTGGCCACTTGAAGATGTCTGGACTTCAAGTCCCAGAGTTCCCCAGCCAGCATTCGCTGGCTGGGGAATTCTGGGACTTGAAGTCCAGTCATCTTCAAGTGGCTAAGGTTGAGAAACACTGCTTTAAGTAGTTGATGTCCCTCTTACCAATACTTGAAGAATTCACCTACCTCTGTTAAGGCTGCTGCCAAATAAGTTGGCAACTTTCCTGCCAATCCTCCTGAAGGCCTCCTGAGGGTTGACTTGAGAAACCTAAGAGTGGATTACATAAAGAGGCAGACAATCCTTTCCTCTGTTAAAGAGAGGGAGGCCTTGAGGCTTTGTTCCGCTTAATTACTAATTGCATCTCTAAAACATTTGCTACCTTCAGTCGGGGGATCACAGATGCAAAAAAGCAGGATTCCTGATGCTTCCTTTGGTAATAGTTGGTAGGTAATAACAAAAGGCGTTTCTTTCATAGATTCTCATCTGTTGACTTTTCCACGTCAGCCAAAGGGACCTTGAAAATGGTTCGTGATGTCTTTAATAGATTTAATAATTCTCCCTGAACTAAGTTAGGACTGAAACTTGATCCTTTAAAGTGGCTGAGTCCTGATTCCTTTTCAAAGAGATTGGTTTTTTTTTTTTTGTTTGTTTCAATTAATTTTTTCCTCCTATCCTTGACAGGTAAACAGAGTGCCCACAGATGGGAGTAAGATAAAGGCAGGAACGAGTAAGACTAGGGGAGAGGTAAGGGAAGAAAGAAGGGGAAGGAGAGGAGGAAGGAAGGAAGTAGAGAAGGAAGGAGAGAGAAAAGAAAAGAAAGAGAAAATAAGGTGGTGTCACAACAGGCGCTAGGGATGGTAAACAAAGCAATCCAAACTGTACCTTATAACCTTTTAAATGGAAGAACAATAGTATAAGAATGGCAAAGAAAAAGAATAACTATGTGAATGTACACCTATAATTGTATGCAAGAGAATAAATGACAGTAAGAATATAAAGCATAATATAGGTAAATAATATCTGGTCATAAGTAGCTAAGTTTAAATAAATAAAGAATTGTACATAAAAATGGATAACGAATAAAGAGACCATGAATGCAAGATAGAAATGTATAGTAGGGAAAACACTAACTGCAAAGAAACCGATACGGAACTGCATCGTATGATATACGATGGAACTTCTTGTTTCTATATTGTTTTAAGTCATTTGTTTGTTTTTGTTGATGTGTTTATGTGTTTAAAATAAAAAATTTATAAAATAAAATAAAAGATAAAGGCAGGAACATTTACAAAGGAAAATATATATATAATGCAGTTATTTTCACGCTGAATCTACAGTAGGTTATTCTCCTAACAAGAGGTGGGTTGCCAATTTTTTTTTACTACTGGTTCGGGCGCACTCCCAACACTTCTGCACATGTGCAAAAGCATCTGGGCGGGTGGGTGGAGCTTCCCACCGCAGTTACTACTGGTTCGCCCGATCTAGGCTGAACCAGGAGCAACCCATCTCTGCTCCTAACCCATTTTATATACATTGCTCCCTAGACATTTTTTGGTATTAAAAAGTTTATATGACTTGAATCAATGGTTCTCCATCTGTGGTCTGCAGACGCCTGGTGGAGGGGGGGGGGTCATGACATCATCACAAGGGGTTCGCAAAGGCTTGAAGAATTGTTATGATTTAAATCTTAAATCTTAGAGGTTCATGGCCACAAAAGATATTTGAAAGGAGTTCGTTGAGGAAGACCCCCCGCTCCTAGAAGAATGAAATGTTTTAGGAAATATTAAAAAGGCAGAATATTATATTACCCTGAATGATAAAAGAAGATAAAAGAAGTTTTAAAGACAGAAATAGCAATAGCAGTAGACTTATATACCGCTTCATAGGGCTTTCAGCCCTCTCTAAGCGGTTTACAGAGAGTCAGCATATCGCCCCCAACAATCTGGGTCCTCATTTTACCCACCTCGGAAGGATGGAAGGCTGAGTCAACCCTGAGCCGGTGAGATTTGAACCGCTGAACTGCTGATCTAGCAGTAGCCTGCAGTGCTGCATTTAACCACTGCGCCACCTCGGCTCTTCCTGCCACCCTGCAGATGTTTTGAGCCCATTAAGAAATATTGGGACAGCCTATCTACAACATAAAAGACCTCCAGCTCCAGAGAGATTAAGGGATTAAGATATGACCCTCCAGGACATAATAGGATTAACCCATCTAGCAGCAAAGCTGACCACATGGCACAATCATCTGGGGACATTGCATCACCCAGCAAGCTTCAACCTAGCCTGGGACTCAGACAACCTACAAAGTTAGCTATGATCCCTTACAACAGTCAATAGAATACATGTTCTTGCACAGGAACAGGAAGCTCAAGTGCAAAACCCAAGAGAAGGTATAAATACACCCCTCTCTCAACTCCTTGTGGTCAGCTGCCCAGAACCCATGTGGTCCTGGCTTCATTAAACCATCTTTCCAATCAGCCCCCATATTTCCAGTGTCTTTCTCCTGGCTTGGCACTAAACCAGACGCATATTTCTTCCAATACCGTGGTGAAGAAAAGATTGAGAACCACTGACTTAAATCATACAGCCCTGGTGGTGCAGTGATTGGAATGCAGTATTGCAGTCTAACTCTGCCCATTGTCCGGAGTTCAATTCTCTTTGGCTCAAGATTGACTCCCAAGCCTTCCATCTTTTTGAGGCTCGTAAAATGAGAATCCAGATAGTTGGGGACAATATGCTGATATTGTGAGCTGTTCAGAGAGTGATACAAAGCACTATGGAGCTGGGTTTAATTTTTAGTGCTATTACTATATTTATATGATTTGGTGTGAGGGGAATACTTAAAGGTAAGCTGACTTTATGTTTGCTCTGCCGACCTATTTAAAAGTAAACCTTAGGCTATACAGGTAGTCCTTGACTTACAACCACAATTAGGACTGGAATTTCCTTGGGGTTGTAAGTTGAGTCCAACCTGAATTTATGACCATTTTTACCACAGACATTAAGCAAATCACCACAGTCGTAAGTGCAAACCAGTGGTGGGTTTCAAAAATTGTTGGAACCTACTCTGTGGGTGTGGCCTCCTTTGTGGGAGTGGCTTGCTGCCCATGTGACCGGATGGGAGTGGCTTGCCACCCATGTGACCGGATGGGAGTGGCTTGCCATCCATGTGACCGGATATGAAATTATGAATTAGTACTTAGGTCGGTTCAAGTAGCTATTCAGAAGTTAGTGGTTAGAAGCAATCGTAAAGCAAGATATGGAATTAAAACCAGAAATATTTTGTTGGCTATTTGAAAGGGAGTATAATATATATTTAATTTTACACATGTTAGCAGCTGCTGGAATTGTGTTTGCACAACAGTGGAAAAACAGAGATATGTAAATGAATAAATATTACAATGTGCAGGAATAAATAAATTGACAATTAAAATAAAGAAGGCTTTGAATACTTTTTCACGTGGGATTGGTTTTAGCAATTGCCAACTAACGGAAACAGAAATTAGAAATCCAAAAGTATGAACGAAAACACCAATTATGTAAGGAAAGGCCCCTAAAATGTATAAGGAAATATTACTAGATCATTATTAATGCGTAGATAACTGTGGGACATTACACACCCACCAGTGGTGGGTTTCAAAAATTTTTGGAACCTCTTCTGTAGGTGTGGCCTGCTTTCCGGGTCCACTGGTGGAACCTCTTCTAACCAGTTCGGTAGATTTGACGAACCGGTTCTACCAAATAGGTGCGAACTGGTAGGAACCCACCTTTGGTGCAAACCCATTCTTCTCAACAGTGCAGTTATAAATGTGAGCTTGTAAGCTGGTTGCCAAGCACCCAAACTACAATCATGTGAAACATGGGGGATGGTGTGACCATCATAAGTGTGAGGACCAGTCGTGTGAGAACAAGACATTTTCAGCAGTCTCATAACTTCAGATAGTCCCTGAATTAATGATCCTAAGTATAAGAACTATAAGAACAGCCTGTGCATAAGAAAATTGATTATTCCTTCTGATCATCGTGCTGGTGAGATTTAAAGGTAAAATGTGCAGCTGGGATAGAATTAATCCTATATGAATAAAAATAATGGAGGGGTATTTTTGTTTATTTCAGGAGCATCCCAAAATTGTTAAGAACTGAACTCTCATCCAGTAACACAGTTTTTTTTTTTAAGACAGAAAATTGCAGCTCCAGATTTTTGCAGACCAGATACGGAGTCCTAATAAAATGGGTGGTTCAATTTATAGGCATGACAGATTTAATTATCTCATTGCATCCTTAAACATTTACTTGATTATCCATTGGAGACTAATTTTAATCAGTGAGACTGAGAGCATGCTTTTTTTTTTTTTTGAAGGCTATTTTGGCACACACATTTCATCAATAGAATACGGGAAATATATTTAATGCATCCGTACATGTCGTCCTTTCTTTATAGAATTTTAGCTACACTACGTATCCCTCAGCATCGAAAAATGACAGCTGATTGCTGCTTTCGGAAACCAGCAAAGTGGTTGAAATTGATCAACTGTTATTTTGTTTAATTGCTTGATTAAAGAAAATAGGCTCTCATTTTTATGTATTCATTTGGAAATTTAAATGTTACCCACTCCAGAATGATTCTGAGCATGTATATTTTAAAATTGGTAGCATTAAACCTCCAAAGGGCCTGGTAAAAGGGGGGGGGGGCGGAGGCTTGCTTGAACTTCTGTGGCAATTGGTTCAACAATGAAGATGCTGCTGTTGAAAGAACAGAATTTATCCTTGAAGTTAAACATACGATAGTAATAGTCCTTCACAGTGGTGGGTTTCAAAAAAATTTGGAACCTACTCTGTGGGTGTGGCCTCCTTTGTGGGAGTGGCTTGCCGGCCATGTGACCTGGTGGGAGTGGCTTGCCGGCCATGTGTTTTCTTTCTTTCTTTCTTTCTTTCTTTCTTTCTTTCTTTCTTTCTTTCTTTCTTTCTTTCTTTCTTTCTCCCTCTCTCTCTCCCTCTCTCCTTCCTTTTGTCTCTCTGTCCCTTTTTTCTTTTTTTCTTTCATCTCTCTCTCTTTTCCTTTATTTATTTATTTATTTATTTCTTCCTTTCTTTCTCTTTCTCTCTCTGTGTCAGTCTGTCTGTCTGTGTGTGCGCGTTGGCAGTGGTGGGTTTCAAAAATTTTTGGAACCTCTTCTGTAGGTGTGCCCTGCTTTCCGGGTCCACTGGTGGAACCTCAGACTCCCAATCTGGGTCGTCGCTCCATCCCAAGAAAGTTAGTGTCCTGTCTTTTCTCCACATTGGCCTCATGGACGAACCATGGGAACGTCACAAAGACTGCCACATCTTGTCTGAAAACATACAAATCTCCAATAGATGGCAACAGAGAGATATAGAAAGTGTAACTCTGTTGTAATCTAATGCAGAGGTCACCAACCAGTGGTCCATAGACCATTGGTGGCCCGTAAGAAAAGTTTGTGGTCTGCAACACACCCGGGTAGAGGAGCTGCTCCAGGATGACCAATAGGCCAGCCCTGTGACTAGAGCTCTGAAATATGAGACCGGCCAAGCAGCTCGTAGTGGGGCTGGAAATCTCTGCCATAGAGGGAGGTACATGCAACTTGTAACTTTGCGGGAAGTGCAACGTGCAAGGAGTAACACAGCCCTCACCGGCCGGAACAAGGTAATGCCCAGCCCTTGCCCTCCCCTCACACTCACTCCTTGCCTGGCCTGAGAAGGGAAGGGCAGGGGATGGAAATTTGCTCCATATTCTGGATCTCATGGGCATTTCTTCCAGCTGTTGCTGGCACTGCGTGACTGGGAGCCTCGCAACTTCCTCTACACGCCAAGACTCTGGCTGGCCGATGAGATGAGAGAGAGGGGGGTGGAGAGAGAGAGAGATGAGAGATAGTGGTGTTTTGTTTTCTGTGGGAAATGGGTCCAAATGGCTCTTTGAGTTTTTAAGGTTGCAGAAACAGGCGGTCAAGCTGAGTGCCTGAAGGACCCCATCTTGTCACTTGGAGTCCTGGTGCTTCAGCGAGAGGTACGCTGGATTCATATTAGTGGTCTGTGGGATTTAAAATGATGAGTTTACTGGTCCCCGAGGTCTGAAAGGTTGGTGACTTATGATCTAATGGACATCTCCCAAAGCTGTAATCCAATGCACATCTCCCAGGAAACTGGACTTCCTTGTTTTTCTTTGAAGATGTTTTGCTTCTCATCCAAGAAACTTCTCCAGCCCTGACAGGACATGGGAAATAGAAGGAAAAGCCTTCTGAAAAATCACCGTTGGGACAACCATGACCTAATGGGCGTGACCCGTCAAAACCGCGGTCCACTAAAGCGCGCTCGATCAAAGCGCGTATGTGACGTCATCAGCAGCGCGACAAATAAAATTAAAAATAAATTAAATTAAAATTAAAATAAAATTAAAGCAAGCCAATTCACATAAAGGTAAGGGTTAGGTTTAGGGTTAGGGTTAGGGTTAGCGTTAGGTTTAGGGTTAGGTTAAGGGTTAGGTTTAGGGTTAGGTTTAGGGTTAGGTTTGGGGGGGTTAGGGTAAGGTTTTTGCGTTAATTTTAAATTTACCGCTCACAGCGTGCCGTTTTCGTCACGCTGTGATGACATCACGTACGCGCTTTCATCGAGCGCGCTTTAGTCTACCGCGGATTTGTGGTGGAACCCTAATGGGCGTCTGGATTTCTGCAACCTCCACATGATATTCCACTTGTGCATTAAAGGATATTTATACAACTTGAGTTAGATTTGGAAGCAGCTGATGACCCCCCAAAAAGAGTTCTTATACCTTGAGTTAGAGCAGAAAGCCAGGGGATAAGACAACTTTGAGATGGAAAAGAGTCACATCACCTCTATGGCAGAAATCACTTGGTTCAATGGGATTTACTGTAAATAACTTCACACAGATCTGTGGAGCTAGCGATGGCTAGAGTAATCCCTAATGTTATCTTGGGAAGATTTCAGAAGTATTTTGCCCTTGTCAAAGTACGCAAGAGCCTCAGTGGCGCAGTGGTTAGAGTGCAGTATTGCAGGTTACTTCTGCTGACTGCCGGCTGCCTGCAATTTGGCAGTTCAAATCCCACCAGGCTCAAGGTTGACTCAGCCTTCCATCCTTCCAAGGTGGATAAAATGAGGAGCCAGATTGTTGGGGGGCAAGAGGCTGACTCTGTCACAACCTCACAACCTCCTGGTTTCCAGCCCGATGCCTTAACCGCTACAGCAAGTTCTCTGCATTACTTTGGGCTCCTATAAAAGGGGAAAAAAATAAATTTAAGGTATTTTGCATAAGTGGAAAATAACTGAATAAGAGGAGTGTTCAGTGAGCTGTGTGTGGCTTGAGAAGGCTCAACAGCCTGTACTGATCGACCAAGTGGCAGAAAACAAGTATCAGAAGAACAATTTGGGATTCCAGCTCAAGCTGGGGTTCCACCAGAATAAATAAAAATGAGATCCAGAAGCTATGAGGAAAGAAGAAACGTTTATTCCTAAAACCAAGGAAAACAGTTTGTTTTAAGGAGCAGTCTGCAGAGAAATGGGGTACAGTGGCAAACTTTTATAGGGGGAGCTTATCCAGAGTAGGGAAGTGTCTACGTGCTGAGGGGCGTCTGTGTGTTTGTGTGTGTGTGTGTGTTTGTCTGTGTCTGTGTATTCTTGTGAACATACAGGTCTGCTGAGAGACTTAATTTAATTAACTCTATTTGTGTTTGCAGACCTTACCTTTTGATATATGGATTAGGTCTGGGTAACTTATTCCTGCGTTTGAGGAAGTTTGCTAATTTGATTAACCTGGAGACACAGACCATTGTGGATTCTGTTAATAATTTAAGGGACAATGGAAACAGTGTAAAGAATGAAATATACTTGGATATACAATGGGTTGGAATGGAATGGAGTGGTTGGAAGATTTCTATTCAAGGAAAAGAACTCTAGGAAATTATCTCAGGAGTTAAGTTAGGAGTCTTATCAAGGAAAATATTTGTTGCTGTTGTTCATTGTGAAGTCGTGTCTGACCCATCGCGACCCCATGGACAACATTCCTCCAGGCCTTTCTGTCTTCTACCATCCTCTGGAGTCTATTTAAGCTCACGCCGACTGCTTCAATGACTCCATCCAGCCACCTCATTCTCTGTTGTCCCATTCTCCTTTTGCCCTCAATCTTTCCTAGCATGAGGCTCTTCTCCAGGGAGTCCTTCCTTCTCATTAGGTGGCCAAAGTATTTGAGTTTCATCTTCAGGATCTGGCCTTCTAAAGAGCAGTCAGGGTTGATCTCCTCTCGGACTGACTAATTGGATCGCCTTGCAGTCCAAGGGACTTGCAGGAGTCTTCTCCAGCACCATAGTTCAAAGGCCTCAATTCTTTGGTGCTCAGCCTTCCTTATGGTCCAACTTTCACAGCCATCCATTGCAAATGGGAAAAATTAACGGGGAAAATATACCCTGTTAATAAACATGCACACTGATTTGAATAGTATTGAAATGAGACACGGTAACTTCATAGAGATAGGGTGATCTTACACTTTCCTACAGAGGAACTGCATTAGGTAAAGAGATAAATCAGCTCTAAAGCAGGACTTCAGCTGAACTAAGATTGTGGCCTACTTTGCCCAACATGCTAAGACATGTTATGTGAACAGAGAACATTATGTTTGATTCAGTTTACTCAGTGAACCATTGTGAAACCTGTGTGAACTCAGCCAGCAGTTCAAATTAAAGTTGGTGTTTGGAGAGAAAAAAATAGCTTTATGCTTCTGATCTACAACCTCATCTATTTTGAGATAGAAAACCAATGCTTATCCAAAACAGGGAGGGCAAAGTAAACTGTTAGAAATTAAGCCACAGGCTTTCTAATTTAGAATGCTAACTGGAATGGTAGAAAGGGAAAAGAAAAAACAATGTGTTAAAGAAGTAAAAGTGGGTTCACTGACAAAAGGGCGACCGACAAAAGCGCGCCCGACTAAACCGTGATGACAAAACTGCAAGTTCTGAACCGCTGAATGAGCGCTGAATCACGCCGACAACAGCACGCCGACAGAAGGGTAACCCTAACCCTAACCCTAACCCTAACCTTACCTTAACTTAAATCGCCCTTCTGTCGACACGCTGTTGTAAATCACCCTTCTGTCGATGCGCTGTTGTCGATGCGCTGTTGGCGCGTTGATGACGTTGCGGTTTTAGCAACGCGGTTTTGTCGTGTGCGGTTTTGTCGGGTCACGGAAAAAGTGGGCTTGAGAGAAAATGAAGCCAAATGTTTTATAGGGAGCTCCTCATAAAATATTTGTCTCAGTAAATAAATTTGCAGTTTCACAGTTTAAGGAGTTCTGCTTAAGGAACATTAACAGGAAACATTATGGTCCCCATATTTAGCTATCCTACTTTTCTAAAAATCATATAATTGACATACTCACAATATTAAAACATGATCAATTTTTCAGAGATAAAGAACAGTCTGCCTAATTTAACAATTTTAAGAACGGTCCATCTTAGTACTTACCGAGTTTTTATTTGCCATTGCTTACCCTCAGAAGAATAAGAAGAATTACAAGAAGAGGACTCAACTCCTCTGCTCATAATAAAATTCCATATACCACCAGGCTTGAAATTTTAGGCCTGGATAACCATGAACTACCCCGTCTACATTCCGACCTGATCTTAGTGCACAAGATAATCTGCCATAATGTCCTACCTGTTAATGACTCCTTTTACTTCAACTGCAATAACCCAAGGCCTTATCAATAGATACACACTAAATGTAATCCGTTCTAATCTTGATTGCAGGAAAAATGATTTTGGCACTAGTGTAGTAAATGTATGGAACACCCTACCTAATCCTGTTGTTAGTTCCTCTAACCCCCTTACCTTTCATCGTAAACTGTCTACCGTGGACCTTGTGCATTTCTTAAGAGGTCCCTAAGGGGGTGTGCATAAGCACACCAGCGTGCCTACTGTCCGTCTCCTACTGTCCCCATTTATTTATTTATATGAATAGCTACAGTTTTCTAATAACTTTTATTTGAAGCAACACGGAAGATGGATTTGGTTACCTTCTGCAGAAATTAAATCAATTCTCCTTGAGGAAAGATCTGTAGGTTCGAAAAGTATTGAGGAAATATATCACACCCTTTCTGGTAGCTACCAAAACTTTTAGTTTGCAGCGTTGAAGAAACATGTTAAGGTTCACTAGCTTTGCCATCTCTAATGTAACACCAATGTGACTTTCTTGTCTTTCATACTGTACTTTTTACCTTGTTAAAGATTATTGTGATTTTAAACCTGTTGTGGCAGCCGTTTTATGAATGGGCAAGACAATGCCTAGCAATCATTTTTATAAAGCGTTCACAACATACTGTCAAAATGTAAAATATGCTAATTAGAATACAGAAGAACCTGTTGTATAGTTCTGACAGTGATTTTATCAATTTACAGAAAATCTGTCACATTTTATTCCAGATTAGATTAATATCTAAAGCAAGTTCTGGAACCCTTTCTTAAAAGTCACAAGTCATTAGAATTATTTTTCAGTCTGTTATAAGAGGGCTTTGAAGTTTTAATAGTTACAGTTCAACACATCCGTTAAGAACATTTGGCTATTTTCTATGCTTCGCTTCCAAAGTTATTAGCATGGAAATCATAAAGTGGAAAGATTTACACTGCACTCAAGTGATAATTTAAAAATCTTTTATCTTTTAATTAATCTCCCTTGTAATTAACTTTTTTTGATAACATGGGGGATAATGAAAAGCAAGACAATGATAGCATAAACACTATAAATACCTTTGTATGCTTGCCTTGATATTTTTCTCTGAATGGATTAGCACAGCCATCACTGTTCTTAGAATACTGTTTATTTTCCTGTCTTTTCTGTAAAAAGAATGTCGGATCATTCTTTTTTTTTCTTTTTATCCTAACAGATACACCGACTGAATCCTTTTGAATTATAAATCTGGACTCAAACATATGGTACTGAAGCTTTGCATGTCAGCAGTGCCTTTCGATAATACAGTGCTTAGGGGAGAAATAAACTTGTCGGGAACAGAATATACAGCAGTCCCAACATAACCATGTAAGGTTACAGGACAGCGCTGTATATACTTGAATTTTGGAGCTTTTTCAGCTTTTTAAACTTAGGCTATAAATGGAGGTGACTCACTTTGTGTATGTCATTTAATTTTATATTGTGGGGGGGGAGAGAATTATGGATGATAAATACTGTATGAAACTTCTAAACTGTGAAAGAAACCAAGACTACGTTTTCCAGTTTTTATTAAGTGATTAGTTTACGACGTTCTTGGACCTCAAAAACCACATGTTGCTAAAGCTCAGAGGTCCACCGTTTCATTGCAACTTTGTGCTAACGCGTTGACTGAAACTAACCTAAGCATAGAATCTAGGCGGCTGCATTTTAAATAGCTTAATTAAATGATATCTGTGCATGTTAATTATAATAATGAAATCTAAAATTATGTGACGCGCTAGAAGTACATAAAATGCAGGTTAGCAAAAGTACTGAAAACTAATTAGGATGCAGTGTAAATTCCAAAGTAGCTGCATAGCTAGTTGGGAGAATTACTTATTTTATGGTGCCAATTATTTATTGCACGAAGTAGGAGCTTGGCTTTGCAGAGTGATCTACAGAAAATGAATCTCTGAAGCGGTAGCCTCAAACTTTAAGCCAATCTTGTGGCTCACGCAACAGAGGTAATGGGAGTTGTAATTCAGCATAATCAGGAGAACCAAGATGGACAATGTTGTAACAAAATAAAACAGAGAACAACAGAGAAAAAGGTTCAAGGGGACAAAATATAGCATAAAGGCTTAGTATAAAGCCTTAGTAAGACCACACTTGGAATACTACATCCAATTTTGGTTACCACATTATAAAAAAAAGAAGTTGAGACTCTGGAAAGAGTGCATAGAAGAGCAACAAAGATTGTTAGGGGATAGGAGGCTAAAATGTATGAGGCTAAAACATATGAAGAATATGAATGGATTAAGTATATCTACTCTAGTTATAAGAAGAACTAGGGATGCATGATAGCAGTGTTCCATTATTTGAGGGGATGATACAAAGAAAAGAGGTTTCAACCTATTTTCCAAATCACCAAAAGGCAAGATAAGAAACAACGGGTGGAAATTAATCAAGGAGACAAACAATCTAGAATTAAGGAGTAATTTCCTAACAGCGAGAACAATTAAACGGTGGAATGGCTTGCCTTCATGAGTTATGGGTGCTCTACCACTGGAGGCTTTTAAGAAGAAGACCGGACAGCCAATTGTCCGAATGATATTTTTGTTTGCAGACAATGCTAGGGTTATATTTGCAACCACGGTCCCATTTTTCATCCTTGCTTTGAACTGAAGGGAGGTTTGAAACATGGTAGCAAGGAAATGGGATTCTGAAACAGTCAGGAGAGAGAATGTAGATAGATTGCGCCAATGGTGGCAAAACCGTTGGGGCTTGGTATGTCAGAAATTTGGAAAATGCCTAATTTGACTCTGGTGGCATGTCACACACACTCTGAATAAAAGAGAAACATTTCCCCTGCCTCTCCAAATCAAGGACACCCTAAACCAGTGTTTCTCAACCTTGGCAACTTGAAGATGTCTGGACTTCAACTCCCAGAATTCCCCAGCCAGCATTCGCTGGCTGGGGAATTCTGGGAGTTGAAGTCCAGACATCTTCAAGTAGCCAAGGTTGAGAAACACTGCCCTAAACAGCAGCATTGGGGGAGGGGGGATGCTAAGGCTCAGGCCCAGACTTCAGTTCTAGAGCTCCTGCTGTACTCAAACAGGCTATCAAATTATCCCCTAAGGTGTACAGGAGTCACCTTCTAATGGGCGGCATAAAAATTTAATAAATAAATCAAACAAAAAATAAATAAATAAGCTTTGGGGAACGGTGCAATTGCTCCTGTGGCTCAGGGCTCCCTAGGAGTTGTTGCGTGCCACTTATCTTTCTCTTCCTGTGGTTTCTTTCTGTTGACAGGTCCCTATGGCCTACCTGAAGTTGATGTGGATCATACTAGGCCTTTGTTCTTGAATTGACTTTGGAAGATGATCTTCTACAGCCTCTGCAGCCTCTGAAAACCACACGAAAGCACCCCCATCCCATTCCGGACACAATTTTCAAAGGGTCTGGAGAAGGGGTGAAATTCAGAAGGTTCTGACAGGTTCTGGAGAACCGGTAGTGGGAATTTTGAGTAGTTCGGAGAACTGGAAAATACCACCTCTGGCTGGCCCCAGAGTGGGGAGGGAATGGGGATTTTGCAATATCCTTGCCCCAGGAAGGGAGAGGAAATGGGGATTTTGCAGTATCCTTCCCCTGCCATGCCCACCAAGCCATGCCCATAGAACTGGTAGTAAAAAAATTCACCACTGGCCTGGAGGCTGTACGACTTCTGGAGGGTCTGAAGACCGTATGAGAGCATGCCCCATTCTTATCCAGCCTCTTCAGCTTCCAAAACCTGCACTAGAATGGGGCATGTTTTGGAGAAGGATTGTCAAGTGTCAGTGAATGCTGACCTAAATGCTAATGTGTCACCCAAAACATTGTGGCATGTCAGCTTGGACATACGTGCCATGGAAGATGCACCATCACTGGATTATGCAAAGTGTTTTTTATTTTTCTAGGATGGAAACAAAGGAAAATCATAGAAATGTTACAGAGAAAAAATGTTTTCTGAAAATCGAGAGGTCAGGTCTGATTTGCAAAATTATGCAGGGTGCATAATGTGAATTGGTGCATTAAGGATGTGGAGATCAAGTTCTCCATCCCCTTTTCAAGTAAACTACTGAAAGGCAGATATCTTTTCCATCAACCAGTTGCATGGATTAAACCTTTGAATGGGAAAGCTCTGTGCTAAACTGTGGATTTTTTTTAAAACATACTAAGAGAATACTATATTGTACATATTTTCCATGTAGAGTGGCCTTCTTCTGAAAGGCTTAAAGTTAGGAAAGAGCAAATTTACATGATCAGAAATGGAATAAATTGCATCTTACCCATTGCAATCATTTTATTTCTATATTCATTTCAAACAATATAAACTTGTCGTCCTTTGGGACAGGATCTTAATTTCCTACTTAGCTGGTAAGCAGAAGCACTTTCGCATTCATATAGACACACATATCCACTCAACGGACATCTTGGATGGTGGCATTTGATTATCTTTTTAATGGTTTCCTGCTATTTTTATGTACAGTAGTTACTTTTCCAGATTGATGAGGAACAGTCTCTTTTGTGCAGATGGGAAATGCTTATTATGCTAATAGCATTCTGCATTGTTAGCAAGGATTATTAGCGTAGTTGTTAGAATTTCCTCTAGTGGAATTAAGTAGGTGACAAGGTAAAAGGAAGAGATAAATGACAGTGACCAGAAAAGGAATGTGCTAAAGAAAGAAAGGAAATATTTAGAATAAAGAAGTAAATCACTGTGAGGCTTCTTATTGAACGGACCGACCGATAATCCCCATTTTCAAGAAGGAGAATAGTTTTCAAAGATAAATCAACTTTGCTAATTAATGGGCTGTAATCAGTGGTGGGTTTCAAAAATTGTTCGAGCCTACTCTGTGGGTGTGGCCTCCTTTGTGGGAGTGGCTTGCCACCCATGTGACCGGATGGGAGTGGCTTGCCACCCATGTGACCGGATATGAAGATGCCGACGACACTTGTCAGAACCACCTTAAATTACCTCTCACACAGCACTGGGATGCATAAGAATATGATGTAAACTTGTTTTTTTAAAGGCATCTTTGGTTTGCGTTAAAACAACTTCAACACACGCAATGTTCTGATTGCACCACAAACGCAGTCGTCATCCTTACCTTCCACAGAGGCACTGAGTTTTATAAATAGGAGCATGATAGTGTAGAATAATCATCTCCAAGGACCAAATGTTGATCAAAAAAATTTGGAAGCTCTTCTGTAGGTGTGGCCTGCTTTCCGGGTCCACTGGTGGAACCTCTTCTAACCGGTTCGGTAGATTTGATGAACCGGTTCTACCGAATAGGTGCGAACTGGTAGGAACCCACCTCTGGCTGTAATGAATATGCAAGTATGGCCTATGTACTCTGAAGATGTTTCATAGCTGAAACAGATTGCCGTCAGTCACTGATCTCAGCAGACAGTCCACGAGGAACTCTCGGCGTTAAAATGTGAAGGATTTCCCAGAAAAAAAAATGTTTATTTCCCAGAATAAAATCCCAGAAAAGTATTATGAAAGAGAAGGACAGATGCTATCTTGGGCTGTATGTCAGGGGACATCCAGGATGTCTTGATATAAGGCAAAGGCTGGAAGAAATTAGGCCATCCAAATAGTATTTCTAATATTTGAAAAGAAATAAATAAATTACTGTAGAGTCTCCAGCATGAAACAAAACCAGGAAGAGGATCAGAAGGAGAAAAAAGAGACCAGATTTTCTGAGATGTTCTTTTATCGAGTGTTTATATGTGCTATGTAACAAGGGATTTTTCAAAATCATTTTTTAACCCAAAGACATACATAATGTACCATCAATCTCTTCTGCATTTATAATAAATCAAGAGCAATCCAAACATCAGAGCAGGTGTGCTAATTCACCAAGTCTGGCTTGCATTAATGCTTTCCAGAGGTGCACATGGGCTGCCTCCGTGCCCAACAAGCCACCTTGTTTTGCAACTATATAACACCGATCCTCCGTGAGCTGCGCTGGCTACCTGTTGATCTCCGGGTGCACTTCAAGGTCCTACTTACCATTCACAAAGCGCTCCATGGTAGTGGATCTGGCTATTTGAGAGACCGCCTTCTGCCAATTACCTCCCTCCGTCCCATCAGATCGCATAGAGTAGGCCTCCTCCGAATTCCATCCGCCAGTCAGTGCCGACTGGCGACTACGCGGAGGAGAGCCTTCTCAGTTGCAGCTCCGACGCTATGGAACAATCTCCCCATGGAGATCCGTACCCTCACCACCGTCCAGGCCTTCCGCACAGCCCTCAAGATCTGGCTATCCTGTCAGGCCTGGGGATAAGACTTATTCTCGCCCCTCCCGAATGTTGAATGAATGTTGTATTTTACCGCCAATTATTTTTACTCACATTTTCTTTTTGTGTTTTGTCCTGCACTCCCCTCCCCTATTATTGTAAGCCGCCCTGAGTCCCCTCAGGGAAAAAGGCGGCCTATAAATGTTTAATAAAACTAAACTAAACTAAACTATTAGGAACTTTTAATGTTTGGTACAGTGGTGGGTTCCGGATAACCGTTGCAAACGGTATGGTGCAACGGGGCCGGGCGTCCACCACAAGAACCCATGCAGCACATGCACGGTGCGTGCATGTGTACTTACACCGCCCACGACGCTCCAGCTGCTTGGTGGAGCATCACACAGGCACCGTATGCTCTGTGCGCATAAGCCCCTATCGGCTCAAATAAAGGTAAGGAGGGTGGGTGGGTTGGCGGGCCCTCCGGAACACCATACTGGAACAGTAGCTGGTGTTCCCAGCAAACACCAGTATGCCTGTACCAGAGTGTACTGGTCGTATCCCATCACTGGTAATGTTCTCCCTAAGCCAGAAAATGTTCTTTCATAATGCAGTGCATATTTATGTGTGTGGAGGGGGGATTGGATTGGATTGGATTTATTACATTTATATGGCGCCCTTTTCCCCGAAGGGGACTCAGGGCGGCTCACAATTCAGTCAGGGAAGGGGGTACAAACAGAGGTTAAAAGGACGAACATAACAATAGACAATTTAAAAGCACACAACAACCATACCATTCGAGGGGGGGGGGGCAAAAGCTCTTTAGCCCCAGGCCTGTCGGAACAGCCAGGTTTTAAGAGCTTTGCGGAAGGCCTGGAGGGTGGTGAGGGTTCGAATCTCCATGGGGAGCTCGTTCCAGAGGGTCGGAGCAGCCACAGAGAAGGCTCTCCTCCGGGTAGTCGCCAGTCGACATTGGCCGGCGGATGGAATTCGGAGGAGGCCTAATCTGTGGGATCTGATCGGTCTATTGGAGGTAATTGGCAGCAGGCGGTCTCTCAAGTACCCAGGTCCAATACCATGAAGGACATCTAGTTTACCATTTCTACTACCTGTGCATGTCTGTGTGTGCATTTCTCTCTGTAGCTGTTAACAGCCATTCCTACAGAACTGTCTGTGTCCCTTTACATCAGCCAATCCTACTGGTTCGGACCGGTTTGGCTGAACAGGTAGTAGCTTGGCGGCTTGGGTCGCTGTAACCAGCACTGACCCAGGCCTGCCACGAACCTCCCCCCCCCCGAACTGTTTCTCTCGGCGGTGCCATAGGCGGCGTCATCTTGTTTTTTGCCTTCTGTGCATGCACAGAGCAATTTTTCTTGTACTGTGCATGAACGCACACTGCACATCAAGCGAACACGCGGGGCGCGTCCTTAAGCGAACCGGCTGCCGGAACCCACCCCTGAGCCAATCCCACCCAGTCAGGCAGAGGGAAAGTATGTTGCAGACCCCATTAGTCAAAGAATTCTGACAGGTGTGGTCGAAGAAGAGAGCCTTCTCTCCAGTTGTATCTGCCCTACAGAAAAATTTCTTCCCTAGAGTTGAGTTGGGCCTCCTACTCCCTGGCCTTCCAGAAAGGTATAAAACCTGATTCTGCAGCCTTGCTTGCAAGAGTAGGACTAGTTAGCATCCTGAAATCCCTCTTTCTACCTTTTAATTTGCCAAGGTGGCGCAGTGGTTAGGGTGCAGTACTGCAGGCTACTTCAGCTGACTGTTATCTGCAGTTCGGCAGTTCAAATCTCACCGGCTCAAGGTTGACTCAGCCTTCCATCCTTCCGAGGTGGGTGAAATGAGGACCCGGATTGTTGGGGGCGATATGCTGACTCTGTAAACTGCTTAGAGAGGGCTGAAAGCCCTATGAAGCGGTATATAAGTCTAACTGCTATTGCTATTGCTATTGCTATAGATTTTAAACATCCCTTTTAAGGCTTTCATATTTTATTTGTACACTGCCCGGGTTCCCTCTGCATATAGGAAGTTTCAAACAAGCAAACAAATACATAAATTTTCCCTTCATCCATGAACAATATTTTGAGTTCATTTTAACAGTCTTTCTCTAGCTAGTTGAAGATGACTAAAAATGGCTTTTTTTCCCCCTTAAAAAAAACGGGAGCAAAAATTTGTCCTGCCTAGTATAGATTGTTCTTTTTTAAAAAAAAAAACAACTTTTCTGTATTTTTTTTTGCATTCCGTTTTATGATGTTGTTTTGCTTCATGTTCTTAGCTCTCCTAAAGCAGGGTGTGTGTGTGTGTGTGTGCGTGCTAAGAAGGCTGGATAGAAAATCGATGAAAAGGAAATTCGCAATAGCAATAGCAGACTTATATACTGCTTCATAGGGCTTTCAGCCCTCTCTAAGCGGTTTACAGAGTCAGCATATCGCCCCCACAGCCTGAGTCCTCATTTCACCCACCTCGGAAGGATGGAAGGCTGAGTCAACCCTGAGCCGGTGAGATTAGAACCGCTGAACTGCAGATAACAGTCAGCTGAATTGGCCTGCAGTACTGCACCCTAACCACTGCGCCACCTCGTCTCAACAATTGGAAAGCAATAGAAATAACAGTATTGTGTATTTCTTCCACGTTATTTTCGAAGCTAGACTGCGGTCTTAAAAAGCAGAGGCCCAGATGCGAAAGGGTTCGTCTCATCTAGTCATCCAGTATAAAAAAGAAAGGAAGAACTGGCCAATACATATTGATACATTCCAAAGCTCCAATGAGATTTGGAATGTATCAATATGTATTTGCCAGTCCTTTTTCTTTTCAGTTGAAGATTGATGGGCTACCCCGGGACAAAGGGCAGATCAATCACCCTATTATCTCCCCCCACCCCCCTGACGGAGACCTCCATGGTTTGCTGCACGGTATCTGGCCACCAATTCATCTGCAAGCTGCATCTTTCCTTTTGGAAATGGACAATTGAATGGAAAGGTGACAGACAGGCCATCTCCTCTCTCTCTCCCTTTCTCTCTCTCTCTCTCTCTTTCTCTCTCCCTTTCTCTCTCTCTCCCTCCCTCTCTCTCTCTTTCCCTTTCTCTCTCTCTTTCTCTCTCCCTCCCTCCCTCCCTCTCCTCCTCTCCCCCACATCTCTCTGTCCTATTTTCTCAGACACGGAAAGGTCAGGGACTGACTTCATCTGTCAAACTTAATCAGCTGATGAAAAATCTGCAGATGCCCTCGGTTCTGGCTCCTCTATTTCAGGCATAAATCTTAATGGGCAAATCACTCGGTAATGTGTTACTTCCTGAAATGTGGAGCTGTTCTTTTCAGGAGTGTGCTAGAGGCTTCTGGTAGCGTGGGGAGTCTCCCTGGGCGCCGCACTTTGGACGGGTGATAGATGTGACAGTTTCCTGAATGCTGATTTGCTTATGATAAGGCTTGGCTATTCAGCCTCCGGTGAGGGGTTTCAGCATAGTGAATAGCTGTCTGCGCCTTGGCTGGAACGGGAGGCAAATAGTTTTCAGCATTGTTAATGAACAGGCTGCAGCTTCACGAAAGGGGGAAAAAGGAAGGAGGCCTGATGATAGGAATCCTATGTGGTGGGGTCACCACCTTCAACCCGAAAATGTAGAAGGGTAGTTAGACCTTCTTGTAACAAGAATGAAGTATTTGAACTGGTGTCACCAAGAATCTTCAGACTGACAGATATCTGGATCATGCAAATTCAGATTTACTTATTGCTTGTTTGTTTATTGGATTTATATGCCACCCATCTCCCAAAGAACTCAGGGCGGTATACAACATTTAAAAAAAAACAGGGCGCGTCGGAAGTTATTCAGCCATGTCCATCCTCAGCCATGGAAGAATGGTGCATGATTTGGGGCCTGTCACACTCCCTCAGAGGATTCACATTACCTCGCAGGATTATCATTGCAAGGAAACATGGAGGACAATGTGTCATGTATTGTACCTCATACTTCTGGAGAAAAAGCAGGATATAACTCTAAAAACAAATAGGAATAAAAGCTCAACATTTGGCCAGTTTACTGCTAGCCCTTGTCGTGCCACAAGATTTGGCTCCTGTGGGAGGTGTGCAGCGATTGCTAAGGTATGATAGTATAGGAAGATCAGTGGTGGGTTTCAAAATTTTTTAGAACCTACTCTGTGGGTTTGGCTTCCTTTGTGGGAGTGGCTTGCCAACCATGTGACCTGTGGGAGTGGCTTGCCGGCCATGTGTTTTCTTTCTTTCTTTCTTTCTTTCTTTCTTTCTTTCTTTCTTTCTTTCTTTCTTTCTTTCTTTCTTTCTCTCTCTCTCTCTCCCTCTCTCTTTCCTTCCTTTTGTCTTTCTGTCCCTTTTTCCTTTTTTCTTTCATCTCTCACTTTTTCTTTCTTTTTTTTCTTTATTTCTTCCTTTCTCTTTCTCTCTCTGTGTGAGTCTCTCTCTCTCTCTGTGTGTGTGTGTGTGTGTGTGAGAGAGAGAGAGAGAGAGAGAGAGAGGTGGGTTTCAAAAAATTTTGGAAGCTCCTCTGTAGGTGTGGCCTGCTTTCCGGGTCCACTGGTGGAACCTCTTCTATCCGGTTCGGTAGATTTGACGAACCGGTTCTACCGAACTGGTGCAAACTGGTAGGAACCCACCTCTGAGGAAGATGCTTGTGAGTGGGGCTATCCCTGATAAGAGACAGTATTAATGGAGGCTGATTAAAGGTGGCCCTGCCATGAAGCATGCTTGAAAACTCTAAGGTGGCCCTGACATCTCCTAAATGATGATGATGTGTATATTGGATCTGTGTTCTTTCCAGCTGTGCTTGTATTAAAGGAGAAAACTTCAACTGATATTGTTAAAGAATTGGGGTAGAAGGAGGCTTTTTCAGCCAGCATGAAAATTACCTGTGCTATCTACTTAGCTCTTAGAAGTTCACCTTCACTCCATGTTGGAAAAAGCCTGATTAAACTGCTCAGGAAGCATGTTGGCTCAGCGGTAGTAGACGATCTGGAGCAATGAGGTCCAAATTAAAGATGTTCAAAGCGCCTCTGTGTCTTTTTGGTGTTTTCTTTAGAAAGGCGCTCCATACTGTTTGGTGATGTAAAGTCCCAGGAAGACCTCTTTATAAATAGAGCATTGAAGAAGGCAATGGGGCACTTTCAAACTATGGAAAAGAGAACAGGCTCACTCTCTGCCAAGCGGATTATGAAAAAGATGACTCTGGTTAGAGCAGTGTTTCTCAACCTTGGCAACTTGAAGATGTCCGGACTTCAACTCCCAGAATTCCCCAGCCAGCGAATGCTGGCTGGGGAATTCTGGGAGTTGAAGTCCGGACATCTTCAAGTCGCCAAGGTTGAGAAACACTCGGTTAAGAGAGTGAACCAGAGAACTTCCAATCAAATGTGGAAAAGATGAGTCACGTGATGAGGATGTGATGAAACTATTAGTCTACTAACGTTGAAAGGAAAAAACGCTGTAGAAGGAACACTGCCTAGTTATTTAATTTTGCTTTTTTAAATTTTCAATATGTGTCTTTCGATGTTGCTCTGCTGTGCCATTTGTTGGTGAAAAAGGAGTGGATGGATTAGTGCTAGTATTAGTATTAGATGGAAAAGTACTATGGATGGATTAAATAAATAATAGCTGCTTCCCACTTATAGCAAAAGCAATAGCAATAACACTGAGGCTTATATACCGCTTCATAGTGCTTTACATCACACTCTGAGCGGCTTAAAGTATCAGCATATGGCCCCCAATAATATGGGTTCACATTTTACCAATAGCAATAGCAGTGAGACTTATATACCGCTTCATAGGGTTTTCAGCCCTCTCTAAGCGGTTTACAGAGTCAGCATATCGCCCCCACAGTCTGGGTCCTCATTTCACCCACCTCGGAAGGATGGAAGGCTGAGTCAACCTTGAGCCGGTGAGATTAGAACCGCTGAACTGCAGATAACAGTCAGCTGAAGTGGCCTGCAGTACTGCACTCTAACCACTGCGCCACTTCAGCTCTACCAACCTCGGGGGTGGATTGAAGGCTGAGTCAACCTTGAGCCAGTCAGAATCAAACTCCTGGCAGTGAGCAGTCACTTAGCCTACAATACTGCATTCCGACCACTGTGGTAGTACGACTTATAAAAATGAAATCCAAGATCAAGTCTAAATGTTTGTTTGTTTGTTTATTAGACTTGTATGCTGCCCATCTCACCTAGAAGTAACTCCGAGGGCTTAAGGACTTATCCTAGGATTTAATGAGGGGGCGGGGGGTTATTGTGGATCAATCAGTGCTGAATTAACTGCTAATTCTTACGTATTGTTCCTAGCCCTGAGCCTTTAATTTAAATCAGGGCAATAACACAAATCATTTCTCCAATGCAGAAAACGTTCGAAGTTAATGTTCTGTCCCTAGAAAATAACGGCAAATGAAACACAACTAGGGAAGGAAAAGTGCCATAAACAATAGGGGGTTGATTTTTTCAAAACAGAAAAAAAGTTGTTGGTCTCCTCTGGTCAACAGTTATCAGCATGCCAAATCACTTTATCCGCAATTGCACGGGGATGAGAATTCAGATTAAAGGAAGCCTTCTGATTAATCTCATCAGGCAATTGTTTTCTAGGTTTTATCACTTCTGCCTCGTACGTGTTTCCTAGGAGAAAATTAAGCAAACCAACACCAATTGCACCAGTGGTGGGTTTCAAAATTTTTTGGAACCTACTCTGTGGGTGTGGCTTCCTTTGTGGGAGTGGCTTGCCGGCCATGTGCTCTCTCTCTCTCTCTCTCTCCTCTCTCTCTCTCTCTCTCTCTCTCTCTCTCTCTCCTTTTGTCTCTCTGTCCCTTTTCTCTTTTTTTCTTTCATCTCTCTCTCACGCTTTTTCTTTCTTTTTTCTTTTACTATTTATTCCTTCCTTCCTTTCTTTCTCTTTCTCTCTCTGTGTTAGTCTGTCTGTCTGTCTGTCTGTGTGTGTGTGTGTGTGTCAGTGGTGGGTTTCAAATTTTTTTGGAACCTACACTATGGATGTGGCCTCCTTTGTGGGAGTGGCTTGCCGGCCATGTGACCTGGTGGGAGTGGCTTGCCGGCCATGTGCTCTCTCTCTCTCTCTCTCTCTCTCTCTCCTTTTGTCTCTCTGTCCCTTTTTTCTTTTTTTCTTTCATCTCTCTCTCACTCTTTTTCTTTCATTTTTCTTTTTCTATTTATTCCTTCCTTCCTTTCTTTCTCTTTCTCTCTCTGTGTCAGTCAGTCTGTCTGTCTGTGTGTGTGTGTGTGTGTGTGTGTGTGTGTGTGTGTGGCAGTGGTGGGACATCTTCTAACTGGTTTGGTAGATTTGATGAACCGGTTCTACCGAATAGGTGCGAACTGGTAGGAACCCACCTCTGAATTGCACCCAACTAATTGTCTCCAAACCAGAAGCTAATGGGGAAGTGCTAAATTAGAATTTGAGCGGGTGGGTCTGAGTCCAGAGAACTGCCTGAGAAAACTTTTCTCCATCCCTCCACCCCAAAGATTTCACTTCAGCATTATTACTGCTTGGTTTAAATAACTGTACAAGAACAGGCAGAGAAGTCGACCTGAGGTTGCGCTTCCTGAAAACCATACTGTAAAGAGAGATAATACTTCTCTTTTGAGGTTGCCACATTATACAAGAGGTGCTTAAGAAGGAAATGATACTTCACAACTTAGAGGAAGTTGGTGAAATAGAACCTAACCCGTGGGCAGGGTTCACTGTTACAATGGACAAGAAAAACATTGCTTCAACCTTTTTACAAGTCCACCATATATGGTAATATGTAGTATCAACACAATCACATCTCCAGCATTTAGGTTGCAAATTCGGATACATAGAGGCCAGTTTTTTTAGGATCTAAATACCATCTATAAAACAGCTTATAAAAGTTCTCTCTCAAATTTTGGGCTTGTGTGAATTTTACATTTCTTACCCATATATTTTCCCATGTATCCAACATTATTGGTTCTTCAAAATTTTACGCCCACTTTATCATACAGTCTTTGTCTAATTCTGTTTCCGAATCCATTTCTATTAATACATTATATAACCTTTTTATCTGCATTTGACTTTGATCCCTAATTTCTTTTATTAAATTATCCTCATTTTGCGTAAAACCAATTTTTTGATCTTTTTTTCCATCTAGCCTGTAACTGTCCATACTGAAACTATGTTTGAATTACCTTTTCCTCTTTTAGTACATTCAAGGGTTTTAGCTGTAATACACCTCTTTCTATAGTAAGAAGCTGTCTGTATGTGGTTACATACTGTTTTTATGCTGTACTTATGTTGTCTATTGCATATCTGGGAATTGCCCACATAGTTTTATACCCTGTATTTGTTCTGGGAAGTTGGGGGGGGGGAGGTTGGGGGGGGTTGGGTTCGGGTGGGGATGGTGGGGGAGGGGAGGTAAATATTTGTAAAAGCCTTTTTTTTAAATTTTCAATAAAAAAAGCATTGCTTCCTGGACAATTTGGGATATCTATTATAGATTTTTTTTGCTGCTAATTGTGAGACTAGCCTATAATTTAACCTATCACGTACTGTTTTGTAGAAATATTCTGTTTTTACACAATGGCAATGTGCACTCTTCAGTATCTGTTGGCTATGCTGCACACATGTCAGAAACATAACCAAAAACATGAAACTGTTGTTGAAGCACATTCAGTACAAGTACACTGGGATATCTGTGGAGTTCTAAAAGTAATGGCTCTGCTGTTTGGATACACCAAATACTGTTGTTACATTTGCCAATGGAGAAGCTTTGCAAGAGAGTCACAATATACATAATAATTTAAAGGTAAAATGAGATTTTAAAAAATGATAAAAAAAACTTTAAAAGCCCATTACACCAGAGGTGGTATTCAACGTTTCTGACCAGTTCTGGAGAACTGGTAGCAGAAATTTTGAGTAGTTCGAAGAACCGGTAAATGCCACTTCTGACTGACCACGCCCCCATCTATTCTCTGCCTCCTGAGTCCCAGATGATCAGGAGGGAAATGGGGATTTTGCCATATCCTTCTCTTGGAGTTGGGAGGGAATGGAGATTTTAAAGTATCCTTCCCTTGGAGTTGGGAGGGGATGGAGATTTTACAGTATCCTTCCCTTAGAGTTAGGAGGGAATGGAGATTTTAAAGTATCCTTCCCTTGGAGTTGGGAGGGGATGGAGATTTTACAGTATCCTTCCCTTAGAGTTAGGAGGGAATGGAGATTTTAAAGTATCCTTCCCTTGGAGTTGGGAGGGGATGGAGATTTTACAGTATCCTTCCCTTAGAGTTAGGAGGGAATGGAGATTTTACAGTATCCTTCCCTTAGAGTTAGGAGGGAGTGGAGATTTTAAAGTATCCTTCCCTTGGAGTTGGGAGGGGATGGAGATTTTACAGTATCCTTCCCCTGGAGTTAGGAGGGAATGGAGATTTTACAGTATCCTTCCCTTGGAGTTGGGAGGGAATGGAGATTTTACAGTATCCTTCCCTTAGAGTTAGGAGGGAATGGAGATTTTACATTTATAATCTAATAAATACAATTTTGCAGTATCCTTCCCCTGCCATGCCCACCAAGCCACACCCACCAAGCCACACCCACAGAAATGGTAGTTAAAAATTTTTGAACTCCACCACTGCATTACACCTTCACAAACATGTACATGTTGTAATGGTGGATTCCTTCCTTCCTTCCTTCCTTCCTTCCTTCCTTCCTTCCTTCCTTCCTTCCTTCCTTCCTTCCTTCCTTCCTGGTTGTCATTGTAGCAAAATCATGGAGGTAGTGACTGTTAGAATGTCCATCTTTTCTTGCATAGTAAAAAAAATGTTTTTTTCCCTCAAAGACCTTGGGATCCTCAGAGTAGGCACTGAATGATATTTTTTTTTTATCCTGTCAACTGGGTGAAGGGCAATTTTGCCTATATTGATCTCAGCATATTCCCTACATTTTTTAAGGCTAGTGGCCACGAAGTCAGTTTCATGCTTTGGGAGGACTGGAGAGTAAACACGTTGCGATATGAAAGCACTCTAGGAATTCACTATTGAAAAGTGGTTGGTGAATCAAAAAGTAGAGAAACTGCGGGTTGGAGGGAGAGATACGGTGAGATGACATGGAAGTCAACGAGTTCCATTAAAAACATGAAGAAAATGCATGGAGTGTTGCAGTTGGCTGGGGAAATGTGCTTATGAACCTGCAAGCCAGGGGAAGTCTCGATGATATAGAAAACTGAAGTATCACCAATTAATCTTATATGAACTAGATACACATATCAGGTAGCACCAGAGGTGGGTTCCTACCAGTTCACACCTATTCGGTAGAACCAGTTCGTCAAATCTACCGAACCGGTTAGAAGAGGTTCCACCAGTGGACCCGGAAAGCAGGCCACACCTACAGAAGAGGTTCCAAAAATTTTTGAAACCCACCACTGACAGACAAACACACGCACACAGAGACAGACAGACTGACACAGAGAGAGAGAGAAAGAGAAAGAAATGAAGAAAGAAAGAAAGAAAGAAAGAAAAAGAGTGAGAGAGAGATGAAAGAAAAAAGAAAAAAAGGACAGAGAGACAAAAGGAAGGAAAGAGAGAGACAAAAGGAAGGAGAGAGAGAGAGAGAGGGGGGGGAGGGAGGGAGGGAGGGAGGGAGGGAGGGAGGAAGAAAACACATGGCTGGCAAGCCACTCCTACCAGGTCACATGGCTGGCAAGCCACTCCCACAAAGGAGGACACACCCACAGAGTAGGTTCCAAAATTTTTTGAAACCCACCACTGGGTAGCACAAACATCTGTACGGATAGCATGACATCTGGCTCACTTATATGGGATACGATAGATTTCCCAACTTGTTCTCCTGGCATTGTTTCTTTGCCCTGTGAGCTGTTAGTCTCCCCACGGTACTTTTACAATATTTTTTTTAAAAAAATGGATGCAGTTTCCACAACCTACCAAGAGGCATGTTACTATTAGATGATATTATAATACCACTTTTACAGTTTCCTCGAGGGATGAACCTCAAATGACCTTCTGCATATCGTTGGGCGTTAGTGGGTCATCTCAGAGCTTTCAATTTGAAGCTGATATGTCTACACAAAATGTCCAGATAGTCTTATATACACCACCACCACCACCCACGGCAGTAACCTCGTACTTAGGTGGCACAGCCGAGGTGGCGCAGTGGTTAGGGTGCAGTACTGAAGGCCACTTCAGCTGACTGTTATCTGCAGTTCAGCGGTTCTAATCTCACCGGCTCAAGGTTGACTCAGCCTTCCATCCTTCCGAGGTGGGTGAAATGAGGACCCAGATTGTTGTTGGGGGCAATATGCTGACTCTGTAAACCGCTTAGAGAGGGTTGAAAGCCCTACAAAGCAGTATATAAGTCTAACTGCTATTGCTATTGCTATTGCTATTGCTTAGGACGTACTCAGAATGAAATGGAAATGGTTAGACTAAATAAATGATAAAACATCTGTATACTGACTTGTCTTACGATTCCAAATATGGGTGGTGTGGTTGTTATTGCCACTCAAACACATTATAAACCCAGTAGTTAACACACAGCATTCTTTAGCATATGCCTAATGAGCAGTACAGCAGAGATATGCTTAATAAGCAGTAATGCAAGAAGATCCTAGGTGCCTTGCCCTTCCCTTCCCTACCCTTGCCTTGCCTTGCTGCGCCTCGCCCGCCTCACCTCCTCATCAGAAGTAGGTCAAGTTGTATTAGTGTGTTAATGATATTCAGCTATGCATCTCAACCTCTAAGAGAGATTATGGTAGTGATTTTTCCAGTGCAAGCATGATCTTCGGATGGGATGTTAGGTACTGCTACCTGTTGTGGCCCAGCAGGAGCCATTGGAGCTGCCACCAGACTCTGACAACGAGGGGCCCTATGAGTTGGCTTTGGAGGATGTGGAGGACCCTGGACATGGTTCCAACTCCGAGCAGGGCGCAGAGAGGCTGGTTGGCCACCAGGAGGCGCCTGAGCCTTGGACCAGTGGGGAGAAGACAAGGGAGAGTGAGCCGGACACCAGCAGTGAGTTGTTCCTGGATGCCCGGCACCGAAGAGCTAATAGGCGTCAGGAACAGTTGCACAGTTACAGGAGGTAACTGCACTCAGCTGGTGGTCATTAGGCTCCTCTCCAGACTATAAAAGGACTGCTTGTGCAAACGCCCCTTTTGCAGAAGTCAACGCATTAACTAATGTGGGAGAACAGTATTGTGAGCTTGGCAGGCTGGATTGCTGCCAAGGCTTATCTGTGCCGGTTTGCTGCCAAGGACCTGTCTGTCGGTGAATAAATTCCGTAAAGTATCTTTGGCTTGGAGTGCTTTGGTGTGGGACGGGGGGGGGGGGTCAGAACAGCTACCTAATGGTTTTTAGTAAAATGGAAAGAATAGACCATGTTACCATCCTTAATTGTACCTATGCCTCAGGCAGCAATCCCTGGAACCAGTCAACCTTGGCACATTTGACCGGTACGTGGCGGGTACAACTATAGCTCAGTTTTATTCCAAGCATGCTCATATTATTCAGGGCAAACTGGGGACCGTAATCTGGAGCTTACCTTACAAACCCACAGTGTGTTTCCTGCCTCCTATCAAGTAGAAAATACATGCGGCATTTCATTGTGGAACCCTTTGTGCCAAGGGCTGCCGTTCAGCGAATTGATGCTGCACGTCGGTGTGTTACTTCTATCCCCTTGCTACTTGCAAGGAGTATCCAGATTGGGCAACTTTTCCCTTCTCCAGCCACTGTAGCAGAACGAGCTGGCTCCCTCCATTGGTGACGGCTGGGCAGTCTTTGACGAGTGCCAGTTTGTCTGCCGGCAGTAGGTCAGGAAGCCTTAGCTCCAGCTGCTTACCGAACCGTGATCTTTTCTCCCCTAATCACTACCTCAGCTACAAAATGAAGGGGTGTGAGCCTTCGCCATCATTAGGAAAAATGATGACAATTAAACGCAATTAATAAACACTCTCCCATGACAGGACATATGCACGCTGTGTGTCTTGACTGGACCAAACATGGAAACTGGTACACCTCATTACCCAAATGAATTGATATTGCTCAGCCCAACTTCCACTATAAATAACATACTTGAGAGACATCTTCTGATTTCTCATGCATACATATATTCCCGACAACACGAGCGTCTTCCTAGTCAGGGGTTATGAGAAGGCACATGGTTAATCACATCAGTCCAGATGGTTGGCTCCCTTCTTGCCAAGGAATAGTACTGAGTACCCTTTTAATGTTCATTTACATAAGCTGAATGTTAATAAAGACCCCTGAATGCCTAGACGTGCCTTTGCTCATCTCAGATCAACCTTGGATGACGTCCTGAAATTTACTGTGTACATCCTAAGAAACACACATTACCATTAGCCACTCAGGGCACATAACACATGGAAGAATCTCTTTTTTGATGTTAAAAGCCTTGCTGCCTTCAGTTATGACAGGCTTGGCAAGAGTTTCTCTGTGCGGTTGGTTCCAACGTTAAAGGCCATTAAAGGCAAATTGCTTTTTTAAAAAAAAAAATTTTTTTAACTTGAAATCATACTGGGCACATTTGTATTCATACCCACATTTCAGTGTGAACAGTGTTTCTAGAACTGTGTCATTCTAAGGGCCGAGGTGGCGCAGTGGTTAGGGTGCAGCACTGCAGGCCACTTCAGCTGACTGTTATCTGCAGTTCACCGGTTCAAATCTCACCTGCTCAAGGTTGACTCAGCCTTCCATCCTTCCGAGGTGGGTAAAATGAAGACCCAGATTGTTGTTGGGGGCGATATGCTGACTCTGTAAACTGCTTAGAGAGGGCTGAAAGCCCTATGAAGCGGTATATAAGTCTACTGCTATTGCTATTTTGGAGGTCACCTAGTTCACCCTTTTGCTCAGTCAAAATGGACCTCTGCAGTTTTAGGCCTGGATAAATACAGTATTTTTCAGAGTGTAAGATGCACCTTCCCCCCCCTCCCCCCCAAAAAGAGGGTGAAAATCGGGGTGTGTCATCACTTCTTCATTGGATAATCAGGAAAGAAATCCACAAGACTCCATTGATAGAAATCAAGTGTACTTTTACTAATTATAAATGAACAGAAGCGTAGCAAAGCGAAGTCTGATTATTTAGGTGCAAAAGCAAATGATATATAGAATAACCCATTCCCTACTCCTTGGCACCCCATGCACAGTCCAATCATAATTCTCCCAAGTGTCAGGTGCGAGATAACTTCGAAAGGCATCACCCAGATGGAATGTCGGTGCCGTTGGCCTTGGCGGGAAACCTCCTCTGCATGCGCAGTAAGACAGGCAGAGCAGAAACTCCAGAATCTTCCTCCAGCACAATTAGTAATCCCCTCCCAAATACCATGCCCTCCCTCCCCGTTTCAATGGCAGCTGAAGCAGCAGCAAAGCAGAGGCTGACATCGTGTGTCTTATACACTGAATGCAGGATTTTTGGCCTCCCGAAACTCTGTCCCTGTGCATCTTGTTTTTTCACAAAAATGGATGTTCAGAGGGTTTGGGAGGCTTGCAAAGTGCTCCTGGGGGCTGGGGACAGCAAAAAAGAACAAAAAAGGGCCAATTTTTTGCTTATCTTTGCTGTCCCCCCCACCAAGCTCACAGGAGCACTTTACAGGCCTCTCAAACTCTCTGCATGTCCCATTTTTCTCAAAAATCGAGGCGTGCAGAGAGTTTGGGAGGCCTGCAGAGTGCAAAAACTTTTATTTTAATTTATCTCTTCAAAATCTTACACTCTGGTATGTCTTACAGTCCAAAAATACAATATCTCCAAATATTTAGTTCCCAAGGAAATACCAAAAAGAGTTCATATTTAATCTTTTCATATCTCACGATCATCTCATCGCATTTTTCTCACAGGAGTACATTCTACTTTTTTTGGTAGACAAATGCCATCTTGCATGATCAACTGCAGTATCAGGTCATGTCAGCATTTACACCTTGTTTTTTTTTGGGGGGGGGTTGCAAAAAAAGGAGGGCATGCAGAGCTTTGGGAGGCTTGTAGAGTGCTCCTGGTGGCTGGGGAGGCAAAATGAGGGGAAAAAACGACCCATTTTTTGGCAAAAATTGGTTATGTTCCCCCCCCCAAAAAAAAACGGGCATGCAGAGGCTTTGGGAGGCTTGTAGAGTGCTCCTCAGGGCTGAGGGGGGGGGGGGCAAAAATAAGCAAGAACAGCCCATTTTTGCTTGTTTTCGCCCTCCCCAGCACCCAAGAGCACTTGGCAAGCCTCCCAAACCCTCTGCATGTCCATTTTTGCAAAGGGGGGCAGGGTTTTGGTAGGCCAAAAATGCTGTATTCAGTGTATCAGACGCACCCAAATTTTCACTCTCTTTTTTTGGGGAAAAAGGTGAGTCTTATATTCCGAAAAATATAGATTGCCTCAAGGGGCTGTGGGTGCTTCATCACTGGGTGCTTTCAAAAATAGTCTGGACAACTATTTGACCAAGATGGTATACAAGATATTTGCCTTGGGTAGGGGGCTGGACCAGAAGACCTCTGAGGTCCCTTCCAGTCTAATCATCCTACCTTCTAGTAAGGATTTACTGTTTCTTCACTGAGATTCTTTAATGTATTCAGTATTGTCTGATGGTTTGTCACTGCCTCTGGAACAAGACATAACTTTATGGGTGATGATTGCTGGATGGGTAGAGGCAGAGACAGTAATTACAACTCCATTGTGGAGCATAAAAAACTTTCCACAGTAAATAGCAATAGCAATAGCAGATAGACTTTCAGCCCTCTCTAAGCGGTTTACAGAGTCAGCATATCACCCCCAACAACAATCCGGGTCCTCATTTCACCCACCTCGGAAGGATGGAAGGCTGAGTCAACCTTGAGCCGGTGAGATTTGAACAGCCGAACTGCAGAACTGCAGTCAGCTGAAGTAGCCTGCAGTGCTGCATTTAACCACTGCGCCACCTCGGCTCTATCATGTCCTCAACACTGTTGCATGGACTACTGAAACCCATACAATTGGAGCTGCCTTTGAAGACCATCAAGAAGCTCCAGCAAGTGCAGAATGCAGCGGTCCAGCAGTTGGCAGATGCCATGACCATGCTATGCCTTGGATGTTCTGAGCCCCACACTGACTTCCGAGGGGAATTCCAAGTTGGCTTTCCGTAAAGAATAAAAACTAAACTGTCTCAGAAGACATCCTGAACTCCATTGGTTATTAGTGGCCTTTTATTATTGATGAGTTGGTTAGACTTTTTTGTAAAAAAAAAATATCTTTGTTTAATTTATACCATGGATGTTTTATTGTACTTTCTTGAATGTTTTATAAACCTTGGGAATCTTTGTAAGAGGTAAAAATCTCATAAATAAATGCAATTAATCCATCGACTTGAGTTATGCCCCCTGCAATCAGCAGGGCTTTAGCAATTGTACAAGTATGCATGGCGACAATTCAATAAAACATCCACAGTAAAGGAAAAAAACTCAAAGCAAAATACTATAAATAATTCTGTAATTAAACAGAAAATATAATCAATATAATCTCCATAACAACATCTCAAGTACCATAATATCTGCAGAACAGAGACAGAGACAGAGAGACAGAGAGAGACAGAGAGAGAGAGAGAGAGAGAGAGAGAGAGACAGAGAGAGACAGAGACAGAGAGAGACAGAGAGACAGAGAGACAGAGAGAGACAGAGACAGAGAGAGACAGAGAGAGACAGAGAGAGACAGAGAGAGAATGTTCAGAATGAAAAGTTGTGAATAAACTATGCGTTTGTTACCCTTGGTTATGCTATCATTCTGAATTTTATTTTTCTGTTTCCAGAACTTCTTCGTGTTTTATTTTTAATCCCTTGTTTTCGCATGCCTCTACACACCGTAAGTGGCCTAGCATTGCTTTGAAAATTGTATGGCCATACCAATCAATCAATCAATCAATCAAATAAATAAACAATCAATCCTGCATAATAATTCAACAAAAATATTGGATGCTTATCCCAAACCAAAACCCTTTGGGTGTGTTTATATGTAAAGGTTCTCATATTTCAGTTCATTCCATACTAGTTTTATAAACTGACAGTGGGAATTTTCATCATGTTTCTGGCACTGAAAAAAAAATCTTTTTAATTTGGTACAAATCATGGATATTATTTCCCCCACCATAACTTTTCTGGGAGTTTCTCTTAGTGTAAACTTTCATTTACACGTATGTAGCATGAAGGGTTTGAAAGATGGATTGGTTATCAAATCAAATGTTTTTTTACACCCCTTGGCAGGATGTATGTATTACATATGGTAGCTGTTAATTGTAGTTAAAGGCTCCTTCCAATATCACCGTTGCTTTGTAAACCTCCTATTGAGTTCCCCAACCATTCCTCTCCCCCTGCTTACTTTTCCTTTTTAGAACTCTTCAAATTAGTACAGGCCCCAGAGAGAGGAAGCCACTTCTCCATTTTTGCAGTCTTTAATCCTGTTTTTTAATGGGGCCTTTCTAGTCAAGAAGAATTGGAAATATACCACCGTGTTTCTTTTTCTGTGACAATGCAAAATTCTGAGCCATCGAAGGCATTGATTGCATGCCAAAGGGCTAGGGACTGAGAAAGCTGCAGTGCAAAATATTAGTGTGACTCAAAACCTTTTTTTTTTTTCAGGGAGGGAGGGGAATAGTATATTTCGGACAGCAACATCCCCATTTGATGTTGCAATTTTTCCTTTCAAAATCTCACCTTTCTTTTTCTAGCTCGTAACATAGAGAAGGAGGAAGTTAGAATGCCATTTGCAAGTTGAGCAGAAGGTTTGAGGCTGAATGGCAGTAGAAGACTTAAAGAAAACAAATCTTTATTTATTTATTTTTTGGGTAGATTAAGTACCAAATACATAGTCCTCTACATCAGTGTTTCTCAACCTTGGCAACTTTAAGATGTGTGGACTTCAAATCCCAGAATATCTGTATATTCAAATACCACCCCTGGCTGGCCCCGCCCCCATCTATTCTCTGCCTCCTGAGTCCAGCTAATAGGGAGGAAATGGGGATTCTGCAGTATCCTTCCTCTGCCACACCCCCAAGTCATGCCCCCAAGTCACATCATGCCCACCAAGCCACGCCCATACAACCATTAGTAACAAAAATTGAATCCAACCACTGCTTAACATGTTAAAGTTATCAGGGCTGAGAAGCACAGTTCTAATATTGTAGAGCAGGGGTCCCCAATTCCTGGACTGGGTCACGCAAACAAGAGAATCCCCATCCGCAGGGTGTGGGCAGCATGTGAAACCACATTCCCTTTGGTCTGCGGAAAAACCTCTCTCTACAGAACTGGTCCCTGGTGCCCCAAAGATTGGGGGGGGGGGGTTTTACTATTGTAGAGGAAATTCCTGACTTTGCCAGATCAATTAAGTCCAGTGCCACCTGGAGGAGAAACCATGCAAAGACACTATTTGTGCACAGAATGTTGTTACCCAACAGATTAAATGTGGCCCGTGAACCAGAAGGGGCAGCCTAACAAAACTGTAATAACTCTCTCTTGTTTTGCTGCTTGTGTGTAGGATTGCACTAAAATAGAGGGCTGCGTTGAATCTGTGGATCTCGATTGGCGTAGGTCTGATGAAAAAGTACGTTAAATGCCCTTTTATGAATTAGATTATTTTACATTATAGGCTATTGCAGCTCTACTGAATACAAACGTCAGGAAACATTCTCACCTCCTCAAAAACTTGAATAATTTATAAAATTTATTATTAAATATTTATTTTATTCAATATATTTATATGCCGCCCAATCCCGAAGGACTCCGGGTGGCTTACAAAAAATAAGAGGAAAAAAGCACACATAACGAGAAAAGAAGCAGTTTAAAAACAGCAACACCCTCATACATTCATTCTAATCGGGGCTGGACCTCAACAGTGAGGTCAACAGCCCCAGGCCTGCCGGAACAGCCAGGTTTTTACAGCTTTCCTGAAGGCCATGAGAGTGGGTATGGTCCGGATCTCCGGGGGTAGCTGGTTCCAGAGAGTCGGAGCAGCCACAGAGAAGGCTCTCCTCCAGGGACCTGCCAGCCAACACTGTCTGGCTTTGAAGGAGGCCCAATCTGTGGGATCTTACTGGCCGCTGGGAGGTATGTGGCAGCAGGCGGTCTCGAAAGTACTCTGGCCCTAAGCCATGTAGGGCTTTAAAGGTGATAACCAACACCTTGAATTGAGTCTGGAGACCAATTGGTAGCCAGTGCAGCTCACGGAGGACAGGTGTAATGTGGGTGTACCTCGGCGCACCCAATATCGCTCGCGCGGCCGCATTATATTAGGAGTTAATCATTAGAATGTTAGAATAGAATACAATGGAGCTATAAGGGACCTTGGAGGCCTCCTAGCCGCCTCCCTGCTCAAGTAGGAGAATCTATATACCGTAATTTCAGATATGTCTAGTCTCTTCTTAAAAACCTCCTTTTATGGAGTGCCCACAATTTATATATCACTTTCTTCTACTGTATTGTCCAGTTTCTAATGTTCTGCATTCTTAGCTCACAGTGGTGGGATTCAAATAATTTAATAACTGGTTCTCTACCCTAATGACTGGCTGGGAGGGTGTCACCATGCCTGGGTGTGGTCAAGGGGTGTGACAGGCAGCCTCCTACCCCCACCCCCTGAGCAAAAATGGGCTGTGGGGGGAGCACTGCCCCAAGTGCTCCGTTTTGGGCCTAGTAGGCGTCCCTGCAGCCCTCCTGAGACAAAAACGGCCCATGGGGGCGCTGCGCCGTACCACCCTGTGCCCCGTTTTTGGCCTAGTACTTACCTGCACTTACCTGGGAGCCAAAATGGGGAACAAGGAGACTCCTGGAAGGGGTGGGGCAGGAAGGGGCAAGGCCAGCCAGCAATTTAACAGCCATTTCGCCCTTACAGGCCATTACTGGCTGAATCCCACCACTGGTTGTATGGCAGAATAGTCCTAAGTTCACAGTTTGATTGTTGAAAACTTCAAGCATGCTACATTTTCACTGTAGAGAAACATGTCTAAGCAGATAGAACAGATAACGACTGCATGTAATATTTGCTGGTGTTTTCTCAGAAGTGAAAGATTTTTGATTTTGATTTTATTTGTCTTGTATGCCGCCCACTCCCGAAGGACTCCGAGCGGCTCACAATAGACAAGGGAAAGGGGGAAAACTAGACAAAGACAACACTTTAAAAACAAAACCACAACATTCACAATTTCCGTGGAGCTGGATATTTCACAGGCCCCCAGGCCAGCTGGAGCAGCCAGGACTTGGTGGCTTTGCGGAAGGCCGGGAGGGTAGTAAGGGTCCGGATCTCGGCAGGGAGATCATTCCAGAGGGCTGGAGCTGCAACAGAGAAGGCTCTCCCCCGGAGGGTCGTCAGCCGACATTGGCTGGCAGATGGAATCCGGAGGAGACCTAACCTGTGAGATCTAATCGGTCTGAGGGAGGTAATCGGCAGGAGGCGGTCTCTCAGGATGATGGAGGGATTTAAAAAGTGTTCTGAATTGCCTGATCCAACTCAAAACCTGGGCTTTGGCCAAATCTGACCCACCCTTCTAGTGTTGATGTCCTCAAGATAAAACTTAAAGCCCAAAAACTAAACCAAAACTAAAACTATAAAACTTTTATATTCAGCTTAGTCTCCCTGCCCTTCTGGTTAAGGAACCTCTAAGTTGGTAAACCTGGGAATTCAAACAGTACCCATCTTCTATCTCCCAAATGTCCATCTAGATTTTTAATCTTTATAAAAAGGAAGAGAGATCTCAAATTCTCTCACTTTTGTCTGAACCCTGATCATGTTTTTGTCGCAGTATTGAGGACAAATGCAAGGTCTTGTTGAGATCTTTACTATCCAAAGCTCATAATTAGGCAGAAATTAACTTTGCGATATTAAACAAAATCTGCACATTCTAAATCAAATGAAACAACAACAAACCTTTCACAAGAGAGTGGACCTCTTCACAACAAGGTTTTCCATAATGTTCTATTTTCAAGAAAGTAACCCAGCAGCTATATTTAAACAATATATTTCATTCCAGCAGAAGCTCATTAAAGCCAAGCAGAACGTTATTGTATGCAACATATCCTCTGTTATATTTACATATTTCCTGAACAGGATGTCATCAAGATGCTCATTATGATAACGCATGAAATGCTAAAACATAGCTGCAACTGAAAAATAAACCAAAATTATAAATGGTGCAGCTTATCTGCAGGGAATGAACCTGAATGCAAGGATTTCTCCCCCCCACAAAAAAAAAATCAGTTGTGGGGAGGATTAAAATATGGACAAGGCACCAGTGGAAAACATACTCAGTCCAATAATTGTTCTAAAAATGGTTATATCTGTATGTATTATTTAGTCCTCAACCAGATTATCTTTCATTCTAACCTCTCTGTTTCTAACCTTCCTCTCTCTTCTGCCAACAATCAAACCTGGATCTCACACAAGAAGCTACAACAGCATATGATATAATGCAATGGTTCTCAACCTCTGGTCCATGGACTGCTGGGGGGGGGGGGATGGGACACGATGTCATCAGAGGTGGTCCACAAAGGATTGAAGAAATGTTATGATTTAAATCTTGGGTTAAGTCTTGGTGGTCTATGGCCATGGTCCATGGCCACAATAGGTATTTAAAGAGAGTTTGCGGCAGTGGTGGGATTCAATTTTTTTACTACCGGTTCTGTGGGCATGGCTTGGTGGGTGTGGTTTGGCTCGGTGGGCGTGGCTTGGTGGACATGGCAGGGGAAGGTTACTTTCAAATCCCCATTTCCTGCCGATCAGCTGGGACTCAGGAGGCAGAGAGTAGATGGCGGAGGGACCATCAGAGGGGTATTTACCGGTTCTCCAAACTTCTCAAAATCTCTGCTATGGGTTCTCCAGAACTGGTCAGAACCTGCTGAATACCACCTCTGGTCTTTGGTGAAGAAAATGTTGAGAACCACCAATATAATGGTGGAGAGGGTTTCCTCTTTTAAATTCTTGGGAGTGCTTATTAGTCAAGATCTCACCTGGAAAAACAACACATCTCTGGTGATTGGAAAGGCCCAACAGAGACTTCATTTCCTTAGAGTCCTGCGAAAAAATCAGGTGGAACAATGGCTGAAGACCTCTTTCTATCAGTCCACCACAGAAAGTGTCCACACATACTGCATTACAGTATGGTATGCTGGTTTAACAGCTGCGGACCAGAAGGCACTACAGAGATGGATCAATTCGGCACAAGAAACCATTGGTTGCCCTCTGACACCACCGGATGACATCGCCAGATCTCGTTGCTTTAGCAGAATAAGGAAGATACTCAGAGATGATTCACACCTTGGATTGTTGTTGGGGGCAATATGCTGACTCTGTAAACCGCTTAGAGAGGGCTGAAAGCCCTATGAAGCGGTATATAAGTCTAACTGCTATTGCTATTGCTAAAACATGCAACATGAGTAGGTGTGGGCTGCTACGGGTCCGCCCAGGGTCAGGAGAACTCGTAACTAACACTACAACTGATTCAGAGAACCTCCAAATCCCACCTCTGGCTTCCCTCCTCCCACCTTACTCCTTCCCAGGAGTCTCTACATGGTCCATTTTGGATGTGAGGTAAGTGCTTGGGCCGTGAGGAGGCTCCGGGAGCGGGGAAATGGGAAAAATGGGCCTCTTGGAAGTTCTGGAAGGGCCTCTGGAGCTTAGGGTAGGCAGTTTTCGCCCTCTCAGAGGCTCAAGGAAAGTCTCTGGATCCTGGGGACGGTGAAAACCGTGGTGCAGGAGGCCAACTAGGCCACACCCACCATGGCCACGCACATCCCAGCAACTGGGCAGGGAATCTATTGCTGAAATTTTTGAAGCCCACCCCTGTACACGAGGGACAAAAGACAGAACAAATACATTCATTTGTTTTCTAATAAGTAACACATATTTCGACTTTCTGTCTGTAGAGTCCAGAAAGTCAGATTTGTAGGTGTAATAGTCACAGATTCGTGCGATGCATTTTATCACAACAAATGGGGGAAAAGAAAGGAGCATGTCACACCTTATGAGCTTCCGGATGAACCTGCTTGCGCCAAGGTGTGAGAGAAGGGTGAGAAAGTGCAGAATTTTAGCTAAGGTAAATGAGGAGGGCGGTGACGCAGATGACAATGTGTCAGTGTTGCTGCCTGTCACACAGATGTGTGGGCGGGATCCAAAGTGCTGTATGTGTGGGTGGAATGAACCAGTTTATAAAAGGATGTCAGAGCTTTAACATCCTGCCTTGGACTGATTTTTTTTTTTTTAAGAAACAGAGAAACTGCTGCTTTCTAGCAAAATAGAAAACAGAAGGTGTCTGCAATTAATAAAAAAATGCATTGTATACATTTTTAATATATAAAACATTACGAATGCACACTCCTTGTCTTAAGATCAGGGGTGGCCTGCTACGGGTTCATCCGGGTTCAGGAGAACCCGTAGCTAATGTTATGGCCGGTTCAGAGAATCTCCAAATCCCACCGCTGGCTGGCCCCATGCTCCACGCCTGGTTGCTGGGTGGGCGTGGCTATGCTGGCCGCGACATAGTCGGCATCCTGCATCACTGGATGGGGGGGCACGTTTTTACCTTCCCCAGGTTCTGGAGGCTTTCCTTGAATCTCTGGGAGGGCAAAAACTGCCTCTCCCATGCTCCAGAGGCCAAAAAAAGGCCCGTTTCCAGCCTTCCGGAACTTCCAGGAGGCCTGTTTCCCCACCCCAAGCCTCCGCACGGGCCCCGCATTTATCTCGCATCCAAAACGGGCTGCGTGAAGACTCCTGGGAGGGGGCAGGTGGGAGAAGCAGCCAGGGTGGGATTTTGGAGGTTCTCTGAACTGGCCATAACGTTAGCTACAGGTTCTCCCGAACCCGAGCGAGCCTGTAGCAGCCCACCCCTGGTTGCGGAAGATATGAAATGTAGAGCTGCTCAAATTACAGAATTCTTCGTAGAAGACCCCCCAATAGAAGTGTGTGTGTGTGTGTGTATAAATACACACAAACACAAACACACACACACACACATGCAAAAATATAAGCTTCCTTAGCAGAACCTGATTTTGCTGATTGACTCTTACCTAAAAAGCCACTCCAATGTAAAAAGTTGTCAGTTTACATAGAATACACCAGAAACTGATCTTGGATAGTGTAGAGAACTAAGGAAGATGTTCTTGATGGAAATATGCAAAAATTGTTAACTTGGCTAATGGGCTGAACACTTTTTAAGTCCTGAGAAATGATCTAACACTCGAAAGCCGCTTAGGCAGACCCCAACCTGATACACTGGAGTGTAAGAGGGAGGGGAGAGAGTTAACAACCAGGTTTGCTAGGTTCTGTTATTATAGCTCAATAAAGGTAGTTTTCGCCCCATGATGGTGAATCTATAGCACATGTGCCCAAAGTGGCATGCGAAGCCATGTCGCCTGGCACACGTGGCCTTGTCTGCTTGTGTTCTGGGTTTCTGGGCAACATGCAGATGTGGCAATCAGCTGCCCTTCGCACATGTGGCAGTGCCAAAAACTGGTGTGCCCATGCACTCTGCCAGCTGATTGTCAGGTGCACATGTGCACCAGAACCCAGAAATCCAGCTTTTCTGGAGTGCAGCCCCAACATGTGCGCACAGGCGGCGTTTCCGTGCAACGTTTCCACATGACCTTTTCAGCACCCGGTGCCGAAAAGTTCGCCGTCACTGTTTCAGCCTCTCTGTGAAGTTGATTTCCTGCCCTGGATTATCTACTAGGAATGCTGGCTAGAGACAGCCATCACTTATAGGAAAAAAGATTAGACTTAAAACATGCATAGAAAAATAAATTAAATATAAGACAGTTGTTAGCTAACTTTTTCTTGCTCATCTAAAGGATAGCTATCCCTTGGAACAGATGTTCCTTCTGTGCTAGTTTGTTATCTGGAACATCCTTCTTCCTGTAAATTGCAACTTTAATCAGAGATTGGAGGAAAATCTTAGCTCACTCGTTCTGCCTTGCCCTCATTCCCTTTCAGCATCGTGTCGGTCCCCTTCCAGCTGGGAAGGTGAAGTGCCTACAGCTTCAAAAAAAGGAAAAAAAGAAAAATCTTTTCCACCTAAAAGGAAAGGGTCTGGGCTGGGGAATCTCACCTTTTGCTTATATGCTAAAATAAGCATTTCTGCTTAGGAAGTCCCTGTTTGAGGCAGAGGGATATATAGTCCACTTCTAAGAAGCAGATGGCCATGTTATGGATGCCACATGACATCCCATTATATTCGGTCTGGATGGAAAATTGTTCAGGTAACTGACAAGAAAAGGATAAACAGAAACAAGAGGAGAAAAGTGGTTAGGCCACTTCAAGTCCAGAAATGAACGAGAATGGTAGCTTATAGGTGAGCAGCTATTTAGAAAAAGGCCAGTTTGATTCAAATAATTGATCCATGTATCAGTGGTGGGTTCCTACCAGTTCGCACCTATTCGGTAGAACCAGTTCGTCAAATCTACCGAACCGGTTAGAAGAGGTTCCACCAGTGGACCCGGAAAGCAGGCCACACCTACAGAAGAGGTTCCGAAAATATTTGAAACCCACCATTGCCATGTATATACATGGAGTGGATACGAAATGTAAATCATGATCTGATTGTTTGTGATGGAAGACTGAGACACTAAGTGCAGGATATAGCAGAATAACAGTGTTGGAAGGGACTTCAGAGGTCTTCTACTCCAACTCTTATTCAAGCAAGAGACCCTATACCAGTGATGGCTAACCTTTTTGCTATTGCATGCCAAAAGCGGCGGGAATGTGAAGGAGTCATGTACATGCATGCCCCCCCCCACGCATATACATGCAACCCCCCACCTCCTGCCAGTCACCTCCCAAAGACCTATTAGATCCCACAGACTAGGCCTCCTATGGATTCCATCTGCCGGCCAATGTCGGCTGGCGACCCCCCCCCGGGGGAGGGCCTTCTCTGTAGCTGCTCCGGCCCTATGGAACGATCTCCCCGTTGAGAGCCGGACCCTTATTACCCTTCCGGCCTTCCGCAAAGCAACTAAGACCTGGCTGTTCTGGCAGGCCTGGGGCTGTTGAATTATCCAGCCTCAATCGATGTTATGACTGTTGCTGAATTTTTAAATTGTTGTTTTTATTTTTGTACCCCCTTTCCCTTCTTATTGTTAGCCGCCTGAGTCTTCCAGGAGTAGGGCAGCATACAATCTAAATAAAACTCAAACTCAAACTCAAATTCAACTCATGCCCCCATGCATGCATGTGCAACCCCCCCATCCTCTCCCCACTTTTGGTGTGTGATGGCATGGTGGACCCATTTTTTGCCCTCCCCAAGCTCCAGAGGCTCTCAAGGATGCTGGGAAGGGTGAAAACAGCCTCCCCCGCCTCCCACAGGCCCTCTGGAGGCTGGAAATGGCCAATTTTCTGACCTCCAGGTTGCCTGTAGGGCCATTTCTCTCACCCTCCGGAGGCTTGAGGAGCCTCCTGAAGCCTCCAGAGGGAGAAAAATGGCCCAACATGCAAATCAGAAGTCCGTTCCCGAAATTTCAGTTTGTGCATTGGGTTGTTTTTCGCCCACTGGAGGCTTCAGAGAAGCCTCCAGTGGGTGAAAAGCAACCGAAAAAGAAGTCCAAAATCAGCTGGAGCCTGTGTTCCCTAAGAAATGGCTCTGCGTGTCCCCTGTGCCACTCATATCATAGGTTTGCCATCACGCCCCTATGCCATTCCAGACAAGTGGTTATCCACGCTCTTCTTACAGTCATTCAGTGCTCAAACACCCACTGTTTGACTGGTTAATAGTCTTCACTGTTAGAAAACTTTTCCTTAATTCTAGGTTGCTTCTCTCCTTGCTTAATTGCCATCCATTATTTATTATTTTGTCTTCTGATAAGGTGGGGAGATTCTGATTGTGGGCATATCAGTTTTGGGTAGGGTCAGAAGTAGGTTTTGGGGGAAATGAATGTGGGAGAAGAAAGAGAATGAAAGTAGAAACATTGCAGAAAGGGAATATTTGAGGCCCATGTGAAAAGCTGTTAGAAGGTAGAATTGTCTCCTATCAAAAATAGGATATGATAATAAATTATATACATGCTATGAGTATAATATAAGGGAATTGGATGTAAATGGTAAACAGGGATTTGGGAAGGAGGATTAGAAAATTTTGGTATTAAATATTATGGATGTTTAGCTAGAATAGGATATGAGGATTTAATTTTAATATGCCGCCCTTTTCCCTCGGGGGGAAAAGGGCGGCATATAAATATAATAAATCAAATTTTATAAATAAGTAAATGAAATGCCAGTATGTGGTTATGTATTAAATCTTGGTATATTTTATGATGAAGGGCATTTAAATAATCATAGTCAAATAAAAGTGGAGGTATGATGAGGGTAATTTAATAAATATCTGAGCTAAGATATAAGAATTAATATGAATTATGTTTGATGACGTTGGAAGAAATGCACAAAAGCATTTGTAACCAACTGATACACTTTCTACAGTATGTAAAGAAGGAGGATTTGTATGTTTGTTTTGAAAATAAAAATATTTTTTTAAAAAAAAAATAGGATATGGAAGTTGCTTAGAACAGAACGAGAAAAGAAAATATGTCACAAGTTATGCCAAAAACGTGGAGAGTTATACTTACAGGAAATATGGTTGGAGGAATTGTGGATGTGAGAAAAAGAAGTATGGACTAATGCAAACAAAGAGAAATTTACGGTATGAGATAAATAGAGAGCAAAGGATGTTAGAAGGGACAAGGAATGGTTAATGTTAAAAAAAACATATAGAAAAAAAGGGATATTTTTTAATGAAAATTTTTAAAAAAAAGTGTTTTGAAGAGGATGAAACAAGGAATGTCCAGTATAACAATGGTGATGGCATGATTAGAATAATGCAGGCCATGGTCTTCCCTCTGAAACTGTAGAAGTGAAAATTGGTGTTTGAGGAAGCAAGATAGAAAAAAAAATACTGATACTTATGAAGCTTGGCATTGGGGAAAACTCCTGAGAATACCTCAGACAGCCGAGAAAGCTAACAAATGGATCCTTAAAAAAAAAAAGATAAACCCAGAGTTGTAACTCAATGAGTAAATTATTGTACTCTAGACACATTATATAAAGACCAGGCTCTTTTGCTGGGCAAGATGGAAAAAAAATAAAACGAGAGGGTGAATTCAGTTACAGTGACAATGGATACACCATTGGGAGACTTAAAAGACCAGATTAGAAACAGATCATCATTGAGAAAAATCTATGTGGTTAACGATACTTGATACACAAGAGAATCAATATAGCGAGGGATGTAGGAAACTAAACTGTTCCTTATCCGGACGGTATAGAATACATCAGGGGTGGGATTCAGCTGGTTCTTTCCGGTTCAGGTGAACCGGATGTTAAATTTTACATTCAGTTCGGTGAACTGGTAGTTCTGACTACCGGCTGGCCACGCCCCTCCCACGCGCCCTGTTCTGGTTCCCAGGTAAGTGAAGGGAGGCCTCCTAGGCCCAAAATGTGGCACGGGGGTGCAGTGTGCCCCCCTCCTGGGGCGTGTTTTTACTCCCAGGGGGTGCAGGAAGCCAGGTGCTGCCTGTCACACTCCCTGGCCACGCCTACCATGGCCACGCCCACCCATCCGATCATTAGGGCAGAGAACCAGTTGTTAAATTAATTGAATCCCACCACTGGAACATGTTCCTAGCAAACTTTAAGGGGGAAAGTTTGGCTTTAGGAAGAAGAACTTGTGGGATTCAGGAACTTTTTGGACCAATGTTCTGTAATATCCAATGCTTGAAGATCTCTAAAAAAAAATGTTCCATACACTTAAAGGACTAGAATTCCAAACTGGGATGTTAGAATGATTGTTCCTTAACTTTAAAACCCCTTCCCACTTTTCTTTCCCACAGGTCTGCGTTTCTTTTTTCTTTTTTTAAAAGGCAAGATGATAAAGTAGAACATATGTTTGTTTCTGAAAGGAAATCTCAAGAAAATAAAACCAGTCTTCGGAGTCACTTTTTATACATTTCTTCATATGTTTAAAAAAAGTTTCTAAAGGGAAGATTTTTCCAGAATGTTATTAACATAAACCCTTGGTAGAGAGAGAGAGAAATCTCCCAGTAAAAGTCAGTTTCGGGTTACAACAAAATTGTTTCCAGCTTCACCCTCTGCATGATTTTTGCATTCTTCTCCTAGCCTGTTGGTTACTTCTCATTTACAACACGGCATTTCCAAGGTTTGCTTCTTTGTCCTAAATTGGAGACAGGGAGATGGGTCACCAGCTGAGGACAGCAAGAAGCGACATGTACTGTAGATCAAACAGGGACAATTTCATTCTGAAATCCACTCCCCCCCCCCGCCGCCAACTTTGTGTCCTCCAGAGTTGTTGAATGATAGCTTGTTGAAAAAGATAGTTGCCGTCTTATTGAAATATGGAGGGAGAAATCAGGCAGTGTTCATCTGAGATCTTTTCCATTTTAAGCCTATCCATCCTAATGCGTATAGATCCATGATGATGAACCTATGGCACACGTGCTACAGGTGGCACGCAGAGCCCTCTCTGTGGACATGTGAGCCATGGACCCAGCTCAGTTCCACCACGCATGTGCACATGCCTCCTTCTGGCCAGCTGGTTTTTGGGGTCTCTGCTGTGCATATGGGCGCATGCAGGAGATGTGCACACATGCATGGGGGGCAGGGTGCACATGGGGGAGGTCGTCCATGCATGTGCGAGGGTAAGGCACATACAGGAGGCACATGCAGGTGGACATGGGGGGGGGTCACAGGTGCATGCACAGGGAGAGGGAGTTGTGGGGGGGTCTCCTGCACATTGCATTATGGGTGCACGTGCATGCTTTCGGCAGGCGATGACGAAAAGGTTAACCTCACTGATATACATGCAGTTTTCCTTCACTCCCACATTTGCATGCCCTTCTCTGTATAGTTGTACCTGTAGATGTGCTTCTGCACCTATAAAAAAAAAGGAATGGGGATACAGTAATTTGTAGAGCGAGAGACAGAAATTGAACTTTCTTGCACTGATGAAGCAATGGTGGGGGGAGATTTTCAGTTTTCCCTTCTTTTCCCCATCTCCCTCTTCCGGCACTTATATAGAGCTTTGGTTGAGTTACATGGGAACCTTTGGGTAGGGGAAGGAGGGAGAAATAACCAGTTATTGCCTTCCTCCATTGGAAGATGTAACACTCTCAGGGGTGGGTTCCGTGCAGGAACCACTGCCGGTTAGCTCATGTGTGTGCAATGTGCATGCACGTGCTTGTGCGCAATATGATTAAAATTGTTCTGTGCACTAGCAGGCGCTAGTCGTCACTTATAAAGCCCTTCATGGTATTGGACCTGGGTACTTGAGAGACCGCCTGCTGCCAATCACCTCCACTAGACCGATTAGATCCCACAGATTAGGCCTCCTCCGAATTCCATCCGCCGGCCAGTGTCGACTGGCGACTACCCGGAGGAGAGCCTTCTCTGTGGCTGCTCCGACCCTCTGGAACGAACTCCCCGTGGAGATTCGAACCCTCACCACCCTCCAGGCCTTCCGCAAAGCCCTCAAAACCTGGTTGTTCCGACAGGCCTGGGGCTAAAGAGCTGTTGCCCCCGTCTCGAATGGTATGACTGTTGTGTGTTTTTAAATTACGCATTGTTATGTTTCGTTTTTATTTTTTGTCTGTACCCCCTTCCCTGATTTGAATTGTGAGCCGCCCTGAGTCCCCTTCGGGAGAAAAGGGCAGCATATAAATACAATAAAATCAATCAAATCAATCAATCAATCAATCAATCAATCAAAATCAAATCACGCGCAGAACCAGAAAACAAGATGGAGAACTTCCTGGAAAACCAGTTCAGGGGCTTGGCAGGCCTGGGTTGCTGCAGATTCCAGCGACTCAGGCCATCAAACCACTACCTGGATATCTGAGAGACCACCTCCTGCCACATACCTCCCAACGGCCGATAAGATCTCACAGGTTGGGCCTTCTCCAGGTGCCATCGACCGGACAATGCCGGCTGGCGGCCCCTCGGGGGAGGGCCTTCTCTGTAGCTGCTCCGGCCCTGTGGAACGATCTACCCGTAGAGATCCAGACCCTTACCACTCTCTCGGCCTTCCGAAAAGCCACTAAAACCTGGCTATTCCGGCAGGCCTGGGGCTGTTGACTTCATGAATGAGGTTCAGCCCCACCTAGACGGAATGTATGGTGTGTTGTTTTTAAATTTGTTTCTCTTTTTCTATTTTTAACTCTTATCTTTTATCTTGTTTTTGTAAGCCGCCCGGAGTCCTAGGGGATTGGGCGGCATATAAATTTATTAAATTACTAATTAATTATTACCGGTTCGGCCGAACCAATCCGAACTGGTTGGAACCCACCACTGAACACTCTAGAACAGTGGTTCTCAACCAGTGGTCCACAGACCTCTGGAGGGCAGCCACGTCATCCCAAGGGGTCCACAAAAGCTTGGAGAAATGTTATGAATTAAATCTTCAGTTATGTTTTGGTGGTCCATGGCCAGGAAAAGGTATTTAAAGAGGGTTTGTGGCGAAGAAAAGGTTGAGAATCACTGCTCTAGAACTTCTCGCTCTATTAACAGTAGGCTACGAGCCATGGTGGCACAGTGGTTAGAATACAGTGTTGCAGGACTGATTCTGCCAATTGCAGTTCGATTCTCACTGGCTGGAGGTCAGCCTTCCATCTTTCCAAGGTTGGTAAAATGTAGACCCAGATTGTTGGGAGGCAATAGGCTGACTCTGTAAACCGCTTAGAAATAACTGTAAAGCGGCATATAAGTCTAAGTGCTATTGCTATTATGTCAGCTTGTCCCTGATGCTTTCGTGCATCAGACCCATCACTGCTGCCCTGAAATCAGGGTGCTAATACCTGTCGGTGAGCCCACAAATCATGTTCCCGAGAGAACAGAAAAACAGCCATTTCCTGACTTAGCAATAGCAATAGCAGTTAGATTTATATACCGCTTCATAGGGCTTTCAGCCCTCTCTAAGCGGTTTACAGAGTCAGCATATCGCCCCCACAGTCTGGGTCCTCATTTCACCCACCTCGGAAGGTTGGAAGGCTGAGTCAACCTTGAGCCAGTGAGATTTGAACTGCTGAACTGTAGATAACAGTCAGCTGAAGTGGCCTGCAGTACTGCACCCTAACCATTGCGCCACCTCGGCTCTTTTCAGCAGAGAGAAGTTAAAATCAGAAATGTGAGTTGCCACGCCAATTAATATCCAAAGCCTTCAAATATTGCTCATTGTTCCATTCTGATCCATCTTCCTTACAAGTGTTCCTGAATCGAATCCCCCTCTTGAGGAAGTGATAGAAAAAGTGATTCTCTCTCGACAATCTTTTTCTTCTTCTTTGTCTCGTCTCTGTTTTCTGCTACATAAATCATGGCTTGGAAATCAGACACGGTCAGTGCCATGGGAACAGGACAAATTAGATTCTGTTGAAGCTCTCAAGAAGTGTTGAAAGGCGCTTAGTCTCCTTCCTCTCCATTCTGGTGTTGATGGGGTGTTCTAGTTATTTAATTACAGCATTCATTAGCCATTTTTCATCATTAAAAATGATCCCAAAGTAAAAGATGCAAAATGGGGAGGGGGGAATAAAACAACCCTCCAATGATACAGCACACAGTATCTTTCCTGGTGCTTCAGCATACCTCCTTCACTTTGACCTTCTCCTCAGGCCTGTGGATACGCTTCAAGGTGCTAGCCGTCACTTATAAAGCCCTACATGGTATTGGACCTGGGTACTTGAGAAAGGGTATAAAACTCAGGCTTTCTCACCATCTCTTTCCTTTTTTTTTTCAAGATCTTCAAGGCATCTGATCCCCTTTTCCTCCAGGACCTCCAACCATGAGGTCCTGTCCACCATTAAAACCTTCTTTCCAAGCAACTTTCATGAATCCAGTGTCTTTTCCCACACTTGGAACTGAACCCAGAAGAACATTTCTTCCAACACCATTAATAATGACGGCTTCTCTAACCTCTCTTTCACCACATGCTTCATTGGGTTTTAAAACAAGCGAGAATATGCTATTGTGCCAGAGTAAATGAAGACAGAAAATGGAAATAAGCTATCAGATTTGTCTAATGCTTTGAGCAGTGCACCTTGATATGATAATACAAATATACTCCTCACTATTTTTAGCTGGTAGTGTTTCTGTTTAGGAGACGAAGATAGGTTTAATAGAAAAGCATATTATGGCTGTGGAAGGAATGCTGGCTGAAAGAATAATAGGACACTTGGATGTCAAGTCGAAGCCCAGAGATGCCATAGCGAAACCCAGTCGAGTCCAATCCCTTATTTACTTACACCTAGTATATAGTGGAATCTCCAGCTAGAGTGGTGCAACTTTTACTGTCAGAACAGGATCGAGATTAGTGTCAGGAAGTGATGCAGACCTGACTTCCTCTAGAATTCCAGATACCCTTAACTGGCTTAATGTCTATGAAGAGTATTGATCATCTGGGTCACAGTAGTCTCAAAGGTGCTTTTTCAAAAGACAACTGGGCTGTTTTGTCAAAGAAGAAGAAGAAGAAGGAGAAGGAGAAGAAGGAGAAGGAGAAGGAGGAGGAGGAAGAAGAAGAAGAAGAAGAAGAAGAAGAAGAAGGAGGAGGAGGAGGAGGAGGAAGAAGAAGAAGGAGAAGGAGGAGGAGGAGGAGGAGGAGAAGAAGAAGAAGAAGAAAAGAAGAAGAAGGAGGAGGAGGAGGAGGAGGAGGAGGAGAAGAAGAAGGAGGAGGGAGGAGGAGGAGGAAGAAGAGGGAGAGGAGAAGGAGAGGAGGAGGGAGAAGAGGAGGAGGAAGAGGAGAGGAAGAGGAAGAGGAAGAAGACCACCACTTTTCACTTCTCACCCAAGTAGCTTCATCAGTTGTAATGAAGTTTTCTTCTTCTTCTTTCTCCTCAAGAAAAAAAAAAGTCCAGTTACTTTTGAAAAAGCACCTTTGAGATTTTTATCTGATTGTTTCCAAGAGAGTCCAGTCAGTCAGGTAAGATTCTTGTAAATTGGCAAGCAACAATAAAAAAGTAACTCTGATCAGCACACAATATTTCTCTGGTTCCTTCTGCCTGACAAGTAGACAGAATCTTGCCAAACTAAAGCTGTAACTTTCTACCTTACTAGATACATCCTGAAAGATTTTAGGTTGTGGCTACCATGAATCTCTTCTCCCCACTCTCATCCAGCTCTGGACTGCACAATTTCTTAACCCAGGCCTCTCTCTGGGAAAATTCTGTATTGTCCTTCCTCCTCCTCCTCCTCCTCCTCCTCCTCCTCCTCCTCCTCCTCCTCCTCCTCCTCCTCCTCCTCCTCCTCCAGGTGGACATTTCAAAACATTGGATCACTCCTCCCTCATCATCTTTAAAGGCCCTACTTTGCTAAGCAAGGTAATAAGCATTCCAAAACTATAGGATTTTGCCAAGTAATGGTATCCTCTTTTCTTCACTACCAGTTTGGCATCTCTGGGCATACACATAATCTTCACAGCCTGTGGTTATGTCTGGGTTAGTAGGCAGAGCCTTACACCACCAGTTCGCATGAACCGGTGCAAATGAGCAGAATACCACATCTGATTTTATCTCTACAAAACATAAACCCAGGTAGAATGAAGAACCATGCATAAGATGGTTATATATCAAAAAATACCAAAAATTGGAATTCAGAAATAGGATAGTTATGCAAGCATCTAAGGCAGGGGTTTCAAACTTGTGATGATTTCATCACATGACGTATCACAACTTTTCCCCCCTTCACTAAACTGGGGGTGGGCGTGACCAGCGTGTCACACATCCGGACTGCGGGCCACAAGTTTGATACCCCTGATCTAAGGAAAGGAGAAAAAACAGTTTCTTCAGAAAGGAAATGTTATTTAGTAAGTTCTCCTGCATAAGAGCATTGAATCAGAGGTGGGATTCAGCCGATTCAGAATGGTTCGAGTGAACCGGTATCTCGGACAATCAGTTGAAAGCGAACCGGCTCACTCCGACAATCAGGTAGGCCCTCCCTTGTGCTTTACTTACCTATATCCTCTCAGCTGGTTAGCGTGGAAGAGAGGATTTCCATGCCTCAGCTGCGTTACTCCCCAAGCAATAGCAATAGCAATAGCAGTTAGACTTATATACCGCTTCATAGGGCTTTCAGCCCTCTCTAAGTGGTATACAGAGTCAGCATACTGCCCCCAACAACAATCCGGGTCCTCATTTCACCCACCTCGGAAGGAATGGAAGGCTGAGTCAACCTTGAGCCGGTGAGATTAGAACTGCTGAACTGCAGATAACAGTCAGCTGAAGTGGCCTGCAGTACTGCACCCTAACCACTGCGCCACCTCGGCTCTTAGCAGTAACGTTGAAGGTAAGTTTTGGTAAAACTGCTCACGGTCGAGCAGTGAAATACGCGATCACCAAACCGGTTGTTAAACTGGCAGGATCCCGCCACTGCATTCCAATGTCAATGGAGAACTGAAGACGCTTCTTGGATGAGAAGAGAAAAGTTTTCAAGGAAAACACCAAGAAAGCCCAGTTGCCTTTTGGAAAAGCGCCTTCGGGACAAGGACATTGTACGCCTCTTGCAGATTATCTAAGTCAAATCTGCAATGTGGGTTGAAGACAGAAAGGAAGAATGTTTGAGTTCCCGGTCTGTTTCGCCTTCTCAACCGGCTTCTGATCTCATCCAGCGATGGCTCCCAGAACACATTGTTTTCATCCAAACCTACTGGATTGAATTATAAAGGAGAGGCATTTTAAGGATTTCCACGCCCAGTAGGCTACAGGCAACTCTGTTGTTTATCGTTATACTCTTTCCTGTGTATTTTCTTGAGTTGTAAACGACATCGCCACATTCTGTAAAGTCTACATTTATGTCTGCACAGAAATTTGGATTCATTTCCGTTTTCTGGAAATCGGAGGTCATCACATTCATGAGAAATCCCCCCCTCCTTAGGAATTGCTCCGATCTCTGACATCTACGGATACAAATCTGGGGATCCTGCTTTGTTCAATAATCTGAGGAATAACTGAGCAAAACACTGTAAGTCCTCAACTTACAACAGTCGCTTAGTGACTGTTCAAAGTTAGAACGGCACTGAAAAAAAGCAATGTATGACCGTTTTTCACAGTTACGAACTTTGCAGCATCCCCCGTGAACATGTGATCAAAATTCAGAGGCTTGGCAACCGACTCATACTTACGACGGTTGCAGTGTCCCAAGGCCATGCGATCCCCTTTTGCAACCTTCTGAGAAGCAAAGTCAACGGGGAAGCCAGATTCACTTAACAACCATGTTGCTAATTTAACAACTGCTGGGATTCACACTGAACATCCGAGGCAAGAAAGGTGGTAAAATGGGACAATACTCACTTAGCAAATGTCTTACTTAGCAACAGAAAGTTTGGCCTCAATTGTGGTCATAGGGTCGAGGACTACCTGTCAGGGTTCCAAGTAACACCCCCAACAAAAGAAGATTCTGAGGATTGAGTTTCCTCAAGGTTGCATTTTATTACAGATGCCATATTGGCACATCTGGGAAAACCCGAATCTGAAAGCTTCCAGGTTTTCCCCACCCAAAGCTCCTGGGTCCAAGCCCCTGCCCAGCACCAGAGGGGGGATCCTACCAGTTTGCACCTATTCGGTAGAACCGGTTCGTCAAATCTTCCGAACCGGTTAGAAGAGGTTCCACCAGTAGACCCGGAAAGCAGGCCACACCTACAGAAGAGGTTCCAAACTTTTTTGAAACCCACCACTGGTCCTTGGATATGATTATTCTACACTATCATGCTCCTATTTATAAAACTCAGTGCCTCTGTGGAAGGTAAGGATGACTACTGCGTTTGTGGTGCAATCAGAACATTGCGTGTGTTGAAGTTGTCTTAACGCAAACCAAAGATGCCTTTTAAAAAACAAGTTGACATCCTATTCTTATGCATGCCAGTGCTGCGTGTGAGGTAATTTAAGGTGGTTCTGACAAGTGTCGTTGGCATCTTCATATCCGGTCACATGGGCGGCAAGCCACTCCCACCCAGTCACATGGGCGGCAAGCCACTCCCACAAAGGAGGCCACACCCACAGAGTAGGTTCGAACAATTTTTGAAACCCACCACTGCCCAGCACCCACATGTCCATCACATGGTCCAATCAGGCACCGTCCCAACTGGAGATGCTTCCCAGTCACACTACTCTAGGTGCAGGGCAAGATGTCCTTGACTCTCTGAGAAAGGAAGGTTATTTAGACTATGTATCTCCCATATGCCATATAATCTCGCCTCTCATTTTCCCCCAGCAGAAAATGTGGCAGGCCTGAAGGCCCAATGCAAAATATGGCTTCCAGTTCTGACACTACCTGTATACAGCCAGCATCTACAATGTACATTCCCTGACTAGGCAGTGAACTGAACAGTACTGATCTTTGTCATTCGCCAAATGAGAAGTGATTCTTTACATACAAAGTAAAGCTCACAATGTCCATAAAATGATGCAGAAGTGATCCAACCTCTTTCCCCTTTTTCTTCTTCCCTGGAGTAAGAAGTTATTCTAAATTAAGCAGCAGAAAGCCACTTCCTAGTGGGCTTGTGACTCAGATTTCTTACAGCAATGTTTAGAAGATTCACATTCTACTCTGATTTATACTACATACACTGTCAGGATTGGAAAAAAAATACACAACTGCGCAAGTAAAAACAGCCCTTGTCATTGTGAGATATATACCTGTTTCAGTATTTGTAAACAGCTTGTCAAAGCAGCTCGCAAAATTTAAAGACACACTTTAAGAAATAAATCAGGAAAATATACAAAAGTTTTTTTACAAATGCTGTTACATTTACCTGAATAATTAGTGATAACTTAAAACATGCCAATATGGGCTAACATAAAAATAAATACCAATATCCTTGATAAATATATGTAGATAAATATAAAATTTGGAATAATCTTGATGAAAACATATTTAGCATTATGTCATATGGCAACGAATGGTATACGGAGTATGTACTTTCTGTCTATTGGTACGCTGCCCAGAATCACACATAGTTTACGCTGGGGAGCCATATACCTGAATAAATAAAATAAGTAAATATGTATAATGAAGCAGATCCTCGCAAGGACATATTAGCAGGTGAATTTGGAAACCAAGTAAGTACTGAGGAGAATGTAACCCTTAAAATGTATGTGCATAAACCAAAGATCCTCCACTGTAAATTAATGGCTAATTGATCAAAATGAAAGGTAGTACTAATGAGATTCTCCCAACAAAGGAGAATTCAACTCTTAAAGGTAGATTCAAAAGAAGCAAATTAACCACGAAGCATCCCTCAAAATATATCGCCTCTGTCGTTGAACAAACCAGCGTGGAATCACAGCTGGGGTGGGTTTCAACCGGTTCGCGGCGGTCCCCGCAAACCGGTTGGTCGGCGAACCCGGAAGTAAGTAACTTCCGGGAACGGCGAAGGGCCCACCCGCCCGCCCGCACTCCTTACCCGGTTTTGATGAGTTCTGCACTTCCATGCATGTGCAGGACGCATACAGCGCTGCGCGATCCTCCAGGAGCAGCTGGAGCATTGCACAGACGCTAGTACGCATGCGTGCACCGCGCGTGTGCACGAGGACGCCGCCGGCCCCATTCCAACCAAACCGGTTGGAACGGGGCGAGTAACCCACCCCTGAATCACAGGGTGAGATTTTGCTCAATTTTCATTGAAGAACCTTCTGATAATCCAGAACATCTACTGGCTATTGATATCATTGACTATAGCAGGGGTGTCAAGGGCTGGAATTTGTGGTGCAGACAAGAGCAAAATGTCAGCCCCCCCCCTGCTGAAACAGGACAATGTGCCACCAACATTGGAGAGCTAGAGTTTACAGAACTGGGCTGCCAAAATCCTGACAAATAGAAGATGGCAGTCAAAAGAAAACTCTACCTTTGCTGCCCTCTGGTGGTTGTTTGGTTGTCTGCTCCCAGCCTGCCTAAGTGCCCCCATATGGACAGGGGTAGAAATGCATGATAGCCCTGTTGGGTTGGGTCTACATCAAAAGCAAGAGCAGAAGAAGCTGCTTGGAGCTAAAGCAAAAAAGCCTTGAAAAAAACACCCCAGAAAGTCGAGTTTCCTCTTGAAAAAGAACAACCATGACAGTGGTGGGTTTCAAAAATTGTTCGAACCTACTCTGTGGGTGTGGCCTCCTTTGTGGGAGTGGCTTGCCGCCCATGTGACCGGATGGGAGTGGCTTGCTGCCCATGTGACCGGATATGAAGATGCCGACGACACTTGTCAGAACCACCTTAAATTACCTCACACACAGCACTGGCATGCATAAGAATAGGATGTAAACTTGTTTTTTAAAAGGCATCTTTGGTTTGCGTTAAAACAACTTCAACACACGCAATGTTCTGATTGCACCACAAACGCAGGAGTCATCCTCACCTTTCACAGAGGCCCTGAGTTTTATAAATAGGAGCATGAGAGTGTAGAGTAATCATATCCAAGGACCAGTGGTGGGTTTCAAAAAATTTTGGAACCTCTCCTGTAGGTGTGGCCTGCTTTCCGGGTCCACTGGTGGAACCTCTTCTAACCGGTTCAGTAGATTTGATGAACCGGTTCTACCGAGTAGGTGCAAACTGGTAGGAACCCACCTCTGAACCATGACCTCCTGAATGATAGAAAATCTCCATAGACAGCAGTAGAAAAAGTTTAAAGGACCTTCTCTTCAACTGCCCTTGGGATCACTCTCCGAACTTCCCACACTAATGGGAGTGGGGAGTTAGGGGCAGAAGGATATTAAAGCAGGGGCCTCCAACTTTGGCAACTTTCAGGCTTCAACTCCGGCTGGGGAATTCTGGGAGTTGAAGTCTGCCAGGCTTAAAGTTGCCAAGGTTGGAGACCCCTGCATTAAAGCATTTATCTCAAGAAACCATCTTAATGATTAGAAAAAACAGATTATGGAAAGGAAGGAAATTAACCTTAGAGAGAGAGTAAAACATAAATGCATGTATCTCTGCTGTTGAGATCAGAAACTATTGTATTAATAGAAGCTATTGTATTAATGTATAATACATTAATAATCAGAAACTATTGTATTAATGTATTAATATGCAAATCCTTCTCTAGCAGTTGGCTGCAAAATCAAGTGAAGAGCTGAGGTGGCACAGTGGTTAGGGTGCAGTACTGCAGGCCACTTCAGCTGACTGTTATCTGCAGTTCAGCGGTTCAAATCTCACCGGCTCAAGGTTGACTCAGCCTTCCATCCTTCCGAGGTGGGTGAAATGAGGACCCAGACTGTGGGGGCGATATGCTGACTCTGTAAACCACTTAGAGAAGGCTGAAAGTCCTATGAAGCAGTATATAAGTCTAACTGCTATTGCTATTGCTATTGACCTCGCATACAAAATGGACCACGTGGAGACTCCTGGGAGGGGAGGGGAGGGTGGGAGGGGTGGGGTCAGCCAGGGGTGGGATTTGGAGATTCTCCAAATCAGCCATAACATTAATTATGGGTTCTCCTGAACCCGGACGAAGCCGTAGCATCCCACCCCTGGATTTGGGTCCCTGATACTATAATGCTCTCCTTTTGTTACTTGATAGAAGGAAGAAAAATGGGATGGACTATTTTCGAGATTAGAGTACAGCAGTTTTAAACTCAGAGCCTTGGGCATTTTGCTATAGATTGAAGCAGCTCCAGTTCAATCATTTGCTATGAGGAAATTTGTTTTTCTCTGCCTGATCTTTCTTCTCCCCTGACTTTTTACTTCTTTTCCACACATTTTTCACTTTTCCTTATTCTTACTGTTTTCCACTTAATTTGTACTGCTTATATTGAACACCTCTTTACACAGGAGAATTAAAAGAACTTGCTACTCAGAAAGTGAATTAAAATAACAGAAAAATATAAGTCTTTGATTCAAATTATTTTTTTTAAAAAAATAGTCTCAAAGACAAAGAAATTATTTTAATCCCCCATAATGCATTTATTCTGTAGTGGCCTTAAGACTGTGGATTTTACAAGGAAAGGAGGAATCAAAATATTATTTAACTTGGAATAAATGATATAAACGGTTAGATGACAGAAACGAGAAACAGGGAAACACAAAATAGTGATGTAGTAGAAGTCTTAGGACATAGTGATAAGATAAGATATAGTTAAGATAAGTTAAGATATAGTAGCCCAAATGATAGTAAGAACATAAAGTACAATATAGGTAAAATGATATTCTGATATAAAGAGTTAAGTATATATAAAGATAGAATAGTACACCTAAATAATTAGGTGTACTATTCTATCTTTATATATACTTAAAGAATAAATTAAAGAATTAAAGAATAAGGGGATCATGAAAGTAAGATATGAATGTATAGTAGAAAAAATACCAACTGTAAAGATTTACCGATACAGAACTGCTGTATAATGGAGCTTTTTGTTCCTTTGTTGTTTTAATCTATATTTTTGTTTTGTTTATGTGTTTAAAATAAAATTAAAAAATCTTTAAAAAAAGACAGTGGGTGTTCATTACATTTCACATGTATTACTCTGCCATCTAGTGGCCATCCCGAGTTTTGCAGCCAGTTACTGCAGTCCGGAGGAGAGCTGGCTTGCTCAGATAGGAGGGAGGATGGGGAAGAATTTTGAAACACAGCAGGTTTTAAAGAAGATCCCTCCAAACAGCCTGTGAACTGTTTGTGAATCATGTGAAGGACTTTAGATCCGGGGGCGGGGGAGCTTGTAGCGGCAGGCTGGCCACTGCAGTACATAGCTTGTGATTTGACACAGTTATTAATAGAAAGAAGATGTAGGTTTCAAGGAGGAAGTCAAGGGAAATAAAAAAGAGGAATTAAAGGAATTGCTATTCAGTTCATAGCAGGAAAATAGAAATGGAGTTACCTTCTCCAAGAAGGGAGGCTGAGAAGCGAAAGAAATAGCTCAGGGTGCCCTTGAAGAAGGTAGAACCGAAAGCAATTTCCTTTCTGAGTAATTTCAGAAAACCATTATGCCTGTGTGGAGTTTGCTAGAATAAAATGATTCCAGCAAAATGACAATCAGCCATGATAAATGTGAGCAAAGGCTGAGGGGACAAGGAAAAGCAATTGAAGACAAGCGGCTGTTGTTAAAAGCCGAGCTGGAGAGAAGGAAGAGCTAGCTTTCAGTAGGGAGGGACGTCATCTCCCTCTTACTACAATAACTCCAGGTTGCATGATACTCAGGTATGGCCTTCTCCAGGGATGGGCTGCTACGGGTTTGCCTGGTTCGGGAGAACCCGTAGCTAACATTATAGCCAGTTTGGAGAACCTCCAAATCTCACCACTGGCTGGCCACACCCCACCCCTCCATGCAGGAGTCTGCAGGTGGTCCATTTTGGATGTGAGGTAAGGGCAGGGCCTGTGCAGAGGATCGAGGAGGGGAGGAAAACAGGCCTCCCAGAAGGCCACTGGAGCCCGGGGAGGACGTTTTCACCCTCCCAGAGGCTTGAGGAAAGTCTCCGGAGCCTGGGAAAGGTGAAAATGCCACCCCCGCGCCATGGTGCAGGAGGCCAAGTAGGCCACACAAGGAGAAAACCAAGACCATTGGATGGACTTTCCCACAGGCCTAAGCAAGGGCTGCTCAGTTAGGGCCTCTTAATAGGGATACAGGCATTACCGTATTTTTCGGAGAATAAGACACACTAGAGTATAAGATACACCAACATTTTGAAGAGGCAATTTTTTTAAAAAAAAGTTTTTGCACTCTGCAGATCTCCAAAAAACGGCCCGTTTTTTGTGAAAATGGCAGAGGTGGCTTCCTACCAGTTCGCACCTATTCGGTAGAACCGGTTTGTCAAATCTACTGAACCGGTTAGAAGAGGCTCCACCAGTGGACCCGGAAAGCAGGCCACACCTACAGAAGAGGTTCCAAAAATTTTTGAAACCCACCACTGGTCCTTGGATATGATTATTCTACACTATCATGCTCCTATTTATAAAACTCAGGGCCTCTGTGAAAGGTAAGGATGACTACTGCGTTTGTGGTGCAATCAGAACATTGCGTGTGTTGAAGTTGTTTTAACGCAAACCAAAGATGCCTTTTAAAAAACAAGTTTACATCATATTCTTATGCATGCCAGTGCTGTGTGGGAGGTAATTTAAGGTGGTTCTGACAAATGTCGTCAGCATCTTCATATCCGGTCACATGGGTGGCAAGCCACTCCCATCCGGTCACATGGGCAGCAAGCCACTCCCACAAAGGAGACCACACCCACAGAGTAGGTTCAAACATTTTTTGAAACCCACCACTGGAAAATGGGCCTGTTTTTTGTCAAAAAAGGGCATACATAGTCCTTTGGAATCTTATAGAGTGCTCCTGGGTGCTGGGGGGGGGGGGGCAAAAACAAGCAAAAAAACAGTCCACTTTTCGCTCATTTTTGCCCTCCCCAGCCCCCAGGAGCACTCTGGAAGCCTCCTAAAGGCTATGCAGGGCCATTTTTGCAAAGGGAGTAGGGTTTGGGGAGGCCAAAAATGCTGAATTCAGTGTATAAGATGCACTCAGATTTTCACCCTTTTTTGAGGGGAAAAAGGTATACTCCAAAAAATATGGTAATTGGATGACTGGCATATAGTCCATGGTAACAACTCTCCTTGTAAGTACTTCTTGCTCAGGCCCCCATTTCTTGGAGTCAGAATTAGGGGCAACTAAGATCCATGGTGGACCTGTCAAAAGGTTAAGGCATTTTGGATAAAAATATGGTGGATTATGCAAAATATCTTTAAAAGAAGGATAAAGTTTACTCCTCGGTTATTTTTACTAGGTATATGTACTAACTTTACAGTGGTAGAGACTAACTTGGTTCTGCACCTAATAATGGCGGCAAGACTGTTGGTGGCGCAATACTGGAAGAAGGAAGACTTGCCTACAACTCAAGAATGGACATTGAAAGTTACAAACTTAACCGAGATGGCTAAAATATCAGCATATCTTAAAGATCATTCAAATGAGAGATACAAACAAGACTGGAAAAAATGGATTGACTATATACAAAACAAATACGGGACTAAGAAATTCCAGATAGTCTACGCTTAAGATCTGGAATGAGTTAAACTGTTCAAAGTTAGTGTAACAGGAAGAAGCTAAGATCAATGTAGAGATGTTATTAACCTCTTTTTTTTAATTTCTTTTGTCTCAATATATTTTAGACTGTGTTTGTTAAAAATCTATACCGTGTACGGGCTCTGGGAAGTTGGGGGGGGGGAGGTGGGGTGTTAGGGGGGAGGGGAGGGGAGGGGGGATATATACTATGTGTTAGATTTCAATGTAATGTGATTTCACATGTATACTGTTTCTCTTTAATATCTCCGTAAAAATAGGACAAGCTGAATACATTGACATACAGTAGAAATACAACGAAGGGAGGAGTAGAGGGATAGAAGAAAGAGGGGTAGAGAGGGCGGGAGAGAGGATGGGAGGGAGGGTGAGAAGGGAGGGAGGGAGGGAACTGGGAGAGAGGAGTGGTAGAGGGGGAGGGGAAGTAGGGTAGAGGGGAATGATGGAGGGAAGATAGTAAGTTGGAGGGGGGCAGAAGAAAGAGGTGTATGGAGAGTGGAAGAGGTATATTGGGCTTCTATTTGAGTTTGAGTTTGAGTTTTATTTTATTTATATTTCTGGGGGTATTGTTGACAAGAGGAAATGCTGTGATTATTGTTTAATGTTGTATGGCCCCGGTTATGCACAGTATATATGTGACTGTACGAAAATGAAAAATGGAAAATAAAAACATTTAGTGAGCAATAAAAAAAAAAGATCCATGGAACCGTATATAAAGTTTATGTGTGTATGATAATACATTTGTTCTTTTGGGTTCTCACTCTTCTTTAGACATGTCCTCCCCCTCCTCCAGCATTCAAAATAAATCAAAATAAAACCCCACCAAGCTTAAAGAACACCAAGAAGTAAACATTATAAATACTGAACATTCCCTTTTTTTTTCTTTATTGAACACTTTAAAGAAAATAATTGAATCCAAAGAGTAAATGTGAAAAAGAGTAAAATGCAGTCGAATAAACCAGGGATTTTTAAATGTCATGGAATTTATAGCTTTCTAAGATAATATTTGTTAGTTATAATTAGCACTTTACATATGTATGCCTATCTACATCTGTTCCAACGTCTACATCACCTCTATATCTCTATATAGAGATCTACATTTCTTTGTCTCTGTCCATCTCTACATCTACCGTATTTTTCAGAGTATAAGATGCACCTTTTTCCCTAAAAAAAAAAAAAGAGGCTGAAAATTTGGGTGCATCTTATACCCTGAATACAGCAATTTTTTTTGCCTCCAAAAACTCTGCACCCTTCACCAAAATGGCCATGCAAAGCCTTTATGAAGCTTATAGAGTGCTCCTGGGGGCTGGGGAGGTCAGAAATGAGTGAAAAATGGGCCATTTTTTGCTCAGCTTTGCCCCCACCCTCAGGAGCACTCTATAAGCCTCCTAAAGGTTATGCATGCCCCCCTTTTTTTTACAAAAATGGGCCATTTTCACAAAAAATATGCCTTTTTTGCTCCTTTTGGGGGGGGGCATCCCCCAAAAGCACTACTAGCCTTCTAAAGGCTTTTCATGCCCCCTTTTAAAAAAAGACAGGCCTGTTTTCACGAAAAAATGGACTGATTTGGGGAGGTCTGCACAGTGCAAAACTTTTTTAAAACATTGGCCTCTTCAAAATCTTGGTGTGTCTTATACTCCAGTGCATCTTATACTCTGAAAAATACAGTATATTGGTACAGTGTATAGGTATCTATATCTCAGATTAACAAACTAAAAAACCCCTATTAAAATTCAGCTAAAAACAGACTTAAAAGTCCATGGTCAGCCCAATATAACCAACTGAAATTATAGACTTTAGGAAACTCAGCCCTTGTTACTAAAATGCCTTCTTTTTTTGCTCAAATTTAGCATTAGGAGAGGAAATTCCCAATTCAGTGTTCAGAACAGGAAAAAAGCTCCAGAAATTTAATGCAAGCTGGCAAGATCATCACAGATGGCATTCGATACCCAGGAAGGGACAAAAGACAGCCGTTCTTTTAGATTTTGTCAGCAGGTAAGTCTACTGTTAAAACCAAGGAACAAAAGAGAAACTCCCAGATTTCTGAACCACAAAGGAGATTTGCTGCTTCACAGTTTTGTTTTTTTTGAAAATCCCCGGCTTCAATAATCTTTCATGCAATTGTTCCAGAAAGTTCATCTTTCAACTTGCAGGTTTTTCATGGACAACAGCAAGCCTTGAGATAAGATTGTGCATCTTTGTTAGTCACAAGAACGAAGGACACGTCTTCCTGAACCTTCAGATTGTTGCAATAAAGGCACTATAAGGAAAGAAGCTCAGCCCTTCTAATTTTAGAGTCTCTTGTAGAGTCTCTCTTACTTGAGAGACCGCCTGCTGCCAATTACCTCCCACAGACCCATTAGATCTCACAGGGTCGGCCTCCTCCAGGTGCCATCTACCAGCCAATGCCACCTGGCTATTACCCGGGGGAGGGCCTTCTCTGTGGCAGCTCCGGCCCTCTGGAATGAACTCCCCGCAGGGATTCGGACCCTCACCTCTCTCCAGGCCTTCCGAAAAGCCGTTAAAACCTGGCTTTGCTGGCAGGCCTGGGGGTGATGAGTTCCCTCCCCTCTCGACATGTATGGTTGTGCGACTGTTGCCTATTTTTATTATTTGTATTTCGTTTTTATGTTCCCCTTTTCCCCCTTTTGAATTGTTCGCTGCCCTGAGTCCAGCCCTCTCTAAGCGGTTTACAGAGTCAGCATATTGCCCCCAACAATCCGGGTCCTCATTTTACCCACCTCAGAAGGATGGAAGGCTGAGTCAACCCTGAGCCGGTGAGATTTGAACAGACGAACTGCAGAACTGCAGTCAGCTGAAGTAGCCTGCAGTGCTGCATTTAACCACTGCGCCACTTCGGCCCAGCATATTGCCCCCAACAACAATCTGGGTCCTCATTTTACCCACCTCGGAAGGATGGAAGGCTGAGTCAACCTTGAGCCGGTGAGATTTGAACAGCCGAACTGCAGATAACAGTCAGCTGAAGTGGTCTGCAGTATTGCACCCTAACCACTGCGCCACCTCGGCTCTAATACACATTTAAAGACATTGGTACCATGTAGAGCAGGGCTATCAAACCCGAGGCCTGCAGGCTAGATGCATCAGGCGCTGGCCACACTCATGCCCAGTTTAGCGAAGGGGAAATAGTTGCTATACGTCACGTGATGGTGCTGTGATGATGTGAGTTTGATACCCCTGATCAGTGGTGGGTTTCAAATTTTTTTAGAACCTCTTCTGTAGGTGTGGCCTGTTTTGTGGGAGTGGCTTGTCGAACATGTGACCAGGTGGAAGTGGCTTGCCGGCCATGTGACTGAGTGGGAGTGGCTTGGCAGTCATACGACTGGGTGGGCGTGGCCAACTTGTAAAATGTGGTGAAACTCACTTAACAATGCTCTTGCTTAGCAACCAAAATGTTGGCTCAGGAACTCTGGCATTGAAGCACGCAAGCCTTAAAGCTGTCAAGTTACAAGACCCTCGCACCCCTAACCCTTTAGGAAAAAAAAAACCCAGGGGTGTTCAAACTTGGCAGCTTTAAGACTTGTGGACTTCAACTCCCATAATTCCTCCTCTCGCTCTTCATCTTGATGATGTGCAGATGGGCGGGGGGGTGGGGTGGAGAGAGCTGGAACCGGTTCTAAATGGCACTATAGATTTGCGGAACCTCTTCCACCCCTGCCCCTGATGTAGAGATGATCACTGTAACGTGGGAATGTGTGTGAGAATGTCCTTGAGAAACATCAGAAGGAGGAGGAAGAGCTACAGAGAAGACACTGGTCAGATAAAAAGCATCTTAGCCCACAGAAACAAAGAGGGCATGGCAATATCTTAGAAGGGACCTTCCCTAGTTTTTGGGACAGGAAAGGAGAAGTGGGGGAGGGAACACTTACAAGATTCTGTGATTATAACCTTAATAAATGTAGTGCTACTATTCCTGTTTGAGCTTCCTTTCTAACTCAAAGGGCTGAGAATCAGCTCCGGTTTGCTTAGCATTTCTTTGAAGCATCCAATTTGATTCATTTTTATCAATTGTAAATTGATAAAATTCGAAGGGCCTATTAAGAGGTGCCCATGAAATAAAACGAAATTAAAAACGCAGTCGTTCAAACAAAGTTGCCCCAGATATCATCCAGCCAAACGCAACACCCCCCCCCCCCGCTGTTCTTTGCAAGCCAAGTCTGCAGAATCCTAAAGTCTGCCTTATTTGGTAGAGCGAGCGAAAATGTTTCTTTTTGGCCTGTAGCCTCAGACTTCAGACGTCTGTAGTTCTTCAACCGGTTACGTGGGCCTGGACTTCTTCACAGCAGTAGAACAAGCCCTTGAAATAACACCTTGCCAGCTTGGCAACCGAGGGCTGCCAGATTACAGCTGACCCGTGAGCTAAATTGGGAATATGCGGAATCATTTACTGTCTCTTTTTGGCATTTTGGATAAAAAGCACATAAAGCCACGGCAGGTCTCGTGTGCGAACGTGTCATGGTGAAAGAGTCAGACTGTTCTTGTGTCAACCCAAGGAGGCTGTGGCTGCAGGTCATTCAATCAAACTTCAGAACACATAAGCCGGGAGTAGCTCTCCCACTGTACACTGATGGTGTGTTGTTTCTTGTCACTGCAGTTGTGCAGTTCAGTTATCTCACTGGGGTGGATTATGGAAAATTGAAGCCCTCGAGTGTAGGGAATTAAACATTTCAGTTTCAATTTAATAAAATTTGTATGCCGCCCACTCCCTTGGGACTCTGGGCAGCTTACAGACAGATAAAACTTTACATTATAACTACCTGCATGGAATTAGCAACCTAGTCTTATACTAGGTAAGGCGAGATGAGCTATGGGAGATGAAACTATGTAAAGAGCTTTATCTATTTTTGTATCTTGTATTTTGTAAATCTTGCCTTTTTTTATATAACTTTCAAATAAGGAACAAAAAAAAGAGAACCAGGTCATCCCCTGAAGAGGAGGATATGTAAACACAGCAACGGATAGAGTGGATGGAGGGAGGAGTAGAAGGAAAGATAGGAAGGAGAGGAGAAAGGAGAGGAATAGGAGAAAGGGAAAGGCAGAGGAAGAATGGGAGGGAATGTAAGAGTAGGAAAGAGGGGAGGAATGGGAAGAAGAGGGGAAGGATAAAGGGGAGGAAGGGGAAGGAGAGAAGGGAAAGGAGAGGAGGAAGGAAGGAAGAAGAGAAGAAAGAGAAGAAAGGGGGTAGGAAGGAGGGAGGGAAGGAGGGAGGGAAGCAAGGAGGGAAGGAAGGAGGGAAGGAAGGAGAGAAGGAGAGAAGGAAGGAGGGAAGGAAGGAAAGAAAGAGAGAAGAAAGGAGGGAAGGAAGGAGGGAATGTAGGAGAGAAGGAAGGGGGAAGGAAGGAGGAAAGGAAGGCGGAAAGGAAGGAGAGAAGGAGAGAAGAAAGGAGGGAAGGAAGGAGGGAAGGAAGGAGGGAAGGAGAGAAGGAGAGAAGAAAGGAGGGAGGAAAGGGGGAAAGAGGGAGGGAAGGAAGGAGGGAAGGAAGGAGAGTAGGAGAGAAGAAACAAGGGAAGGAAAGAGGGAGGGAGGGAAGAAGTAGGACCGTTGTAAGATAAGATGGATTTATGGGATGGTAAGAAAGCAATTTTCAAGTATATTGTCAACTGTAGTGAAAAAATTGTTATAAATACATATTATTAATAACAGTTATAAGATCATATAATTGTGAATGTATATAGGAAATTGATTAAAAAAAAGCATTTAAAAATTTAAAAATAAAAAGTACAATTGCTAAAATTACACACCATCCATTCTGTCTAAGTGGGGCTGGACATTGATCAACAGCCCCAGGCCTGCCGGGACAGCCAGGTCTTAGTGGCTTTTCGGAAGGCCGAGAGAGTGGGAAGGGTCCAGATCTCTACGGGTAGATCGTTCCACAGGGCCGGCGCAGCTACAGAGAAGGCCCTGCCCCGGGGCGTGGCCAGCCGGCCTTGTCTGGGAGAGAAATTTTCTCTGGGAGAGAAAACAAAATAAAATATCACAAACCTACTGGGAAAAAAAGTCAGGATTTGGGGTGGATAATCAATAACTATAAAGGGGTTAGCTTGAAAAAAAAAATCTTCCTGTTAACTTTATTACAACTTACCAGAGGGAAGAATTTGGCTCCTGAGTACAAGTAGGTCCTTGACCTATGACCTCAACTGAGCCCAAAATTTCTGTTGCTAAGGGACACATTTTAAGTGAGTTTTGCTCCATTTTACGACCGTCCTTGCCGCGGTTGTTAAGAGAACCATTGGAGTTGTTGAGTTAGTAACATGGTTGTTAAGTAAAACTGGTTTCCCTGTTGACTTTGCTTGTCAGAAGGTTGCAAAAGGGAATCGTAGGACCCCCCCGGACACTGCCGCCATCATAAATATGAACCCGTTGCCAAGCTTCCAAATTTTGATCGTGTGACCATGGGGATGCGGCAATGGCCATAAGTGTGAAACTAATCATAAATCACTTTTTTCAGTGCCGTTACAACTTTGAATGGTCTCTAAACAAACTGTTTAAAATCAAGAACTATCTGTATATAGAATCTTGCATCATCATCATTACCACCACCACCTTCTTCTTCTTCTTCTTCTTCTTCTTCTTCTTCTTCTTCTTCTTCTTCTTCTTCTTCTTCTTCTTCTTCTTCTTCTTCTTCTTCTTCTCCTCCTCCTCCTCCTCCTCCTCCTCCTCCTCCTCCTCCTCCTCCTCTTTCCTCTTATCACCAAATAATGACCTAATATCCATTCTAAATGTCTTTAGCCAACAACAACCTTGTGCCCAAAACCTAATGTTTTCAGCCGTCTGCGTTGTAATCTTATTACCCCAGATCTTATGATGAGCCATGGTGGCTCAGTGGTTAGGGTGCAGTACTGCAGGCCACTTCAGATGACTGTTATCTGCAGTTCAGCGGTTCAAATCTCACCGTCTCAAGGTGGACTCAGCCTTCCATCCTTCCGAGATGGGTAAAATGAGGACCCGGATTGTTGGGGGCAATATGCTGACTCTGTAAACCGCTTAGAGAGGGCTGAAAGCTCTATGAAGTGGTATATAAGTCTAACTGCTATTGCTATTGCTTTATTTTATTTTATTTTATTTTATTCCTTTATTGAAAAAGACAGTGCCATGTCAGGGTAACAATTACAAATAAAGCAAAACCAAAGAAAAATAATTGGCAAATCTTAACATACTGAACAAGCCAATAACTATAACAATAATATATTAACAGCATTTATAATACTGTCTTGCTTTAGCAGTCAGCATCTCCCCAGCCAAGAGCCATGCTCTAAAACTGAAAAATTGCAGTCAGCTATCCTCGCTGCAAATGGAATTTGCACAGCGACACTTTCACCACAAGGATCTGAAAATGACACATTAAAAAAAGAATGACGACATGTCTCACTTCCTCCTTAGAAATAGTTCCAAAGTTAGCACAGCTCTTATCTTTGAAGAACGAAGCCCCAAACGGAGCCCTCTGAAATTTTTCTGAGCGCTGTCTCTCTCTTGCAGAATCTGCTGAGGCATATTTCTTGACATGCCAATTCAAAGAAACATTGATCTTCCAATCCCACAGACGTATTTGTTATAAAACTGGCAAACTGCATCTAAATATTCCCAGAAGATAACAATTACAATAGCAATGGCAGTGAGACTTATATACCGCTTCATAGGGATTTCAGCCCTCTCTAAGCGGTTTACAGAGTCAGCATATTGCCCCCAACAACAATCCGGGTCCTCATTTTACCCACCCCGGAAGGATGGAAGGCTGAGTCAACCCTGAGCCGGTGAGATTTGAACCGCCAAACTGCAGAACTGCAGTCAGCTGAAGTAGCCTGCAGTGCTGCATTTAACCACTACACCACCTCGGCTCTATACCAGACTAAGACTAACCAGACTAAGCAAAACTCATAATAGAGTAACCATTGAAACAATGCATAGGCTTGTTATCATGTTTGGGCCTTATCTATCTATCTATCTATCTATCTATCTATCTATCTATCTATCTATCTATCTATCTATCTATCTATTTATTAGGCTTATATACCGCTTTATAGGGCTTTCAGCCCTCTCTAAGCGGTTTACAGAGTCAGCATATTGCCCCCACAGTCTGGGTCCTCATTTCACCCACCTCGGAAGGATGGAAGGCTGAGTCAACCCTGAGCCGGTGAGATTTGAACCACTGAACTGCAGATCACAGTCAGCTGAAGTGGCCTGCAGTACTGCACCCTAACCACTGCGCCACCTCGGCTCTTACTATAAGGATGGGGATAATGGATTTCAGCCTCCAGAATGACAACTATCGTTTGAAAAACAAAAACTAAATACAATTAGCAATATTGTACCTGCTGTTGTCAGTTAACTCAGCACAATGGATTCCTTCCCAAACCTTCAAATCTCAGAGGCTGTTGTTGTTGTTGTTGTTGTTTATTGGATTTATATGCCGCCCTTCTCCCAAAGGACTCAGGGCTGTGTACGACATTAAAAAAAAACACATATTACAAAAGTTAGATAAGAGTATCCAAAAACAGCCCAATCATTTAAACTAGTATTGGATCCTAGGCAGGAAGGCACTGCAAAAGGCAGACAATGTATTATGTATAGCATATTCAATGTATTATCATTATGCTGTATCTAATACTGAATGAAGTTTTATTTGTATACCATGTTTCCCAGATAATAAGACAGGGCCTTATTTTATTTTGACCCCCCCAAATAAGCGCTTGGCCTTATTTTCTGGGAGGTCTTATTATTTTTGAGTTGAAGGAAGCACCGAGCGTGGTCCCCTCATGGCTGCTGCTGTGTTGCAATATTTTCAGGGGAGGGCTTATTTTAGCGCATGCGCTCAAAAGCTCAATTGGATTTATTATCCAGGGAGGTCTTATTTTCAGGGAAAGAGGGTAGCTAACTTACCCTTACAAAAGTTGCCATATTAAGTTGCTTTAAAAAATTTTTTTATGACTACAGTGTACTACTAATGGTTCTATGAGGCCTGGTCTTGTTTACAAAAGGCATTTTAAAAGGATTTTTTAAAATGAAACCTGATTGATTTCTTAAGGGTTAGAAACAGTCTAACCCTTTTAAAAGCCATTTTGTTTGTTTTTAAAATCAAGTAGCAATTGTTTAAAAGAGGCGCTTCCATCTTTTATGTAAACTGAAGGATGTGACTGACGTGCTATGAGAAAGTGTGGGTACACATAAGTGGTGAGATTCAAAAAATTTGATTACCGATTCTGTGGGCGTGGTTTGGTGGGCATAGTGTGGCTTGGTGGGCGTGGCTTGGTGGGAGTTACAGGGGAAGGATAATGTAAAATCTCCATTCCCTCCCCACTCCAGGGGAAGGTTACTGCAAAATCCCCTTTCCCTCCTGATCAGCTGGGACTCAGAAGGCAGAGAATAAATGAGGACAGGGCCAGTGAGAGGTGGTATTTACAGGTTCTCCAAATGACTCAAAATTTCCACCACCAGTTCTCCATAACTGGTCAGAACCTGCTGAATACCACCTCTGGTACATATGGAATAAATCCATTTGTGTATTTGATATGCTGTGCAAAACACCGTACTGAAAATTATAAAATACAGCAATCAGTTGTCTTCACACTTTGCTGTGATTTATTAAATTCAGATAATGCAAGTCTGGGAGGGTATTCCAGATTTCTCCACTCCCCCCATCCCCACCCTGCCCTCAGCTTCACCTCAAGAGGACAGATTCTGGAATAACATGCAATTTTAGCCAACAGTTTGGCACATTTAACATTTTACCTGATTTGAGTTAGAAAACTACAACAATGTGTGCAAATCAAATCGCCAGAATAACTGTCCCACGAGAAATGTGTTGGCCATGCTTATGTTACAGCTTTACAATTCTCTAAAATCAAATTATGCTCATTGTGGTTTTATTTTGAAAGAATTTGCTAGGGAAAACAAAACAATTCTTTGAATTGTAAGAGACAGATCTCTCTCTCTCTCTCTTTCTCTCTCTCTCTCTCTCTCTCTCTCTCCCCTGCTCTTTCTCTTTCTCTCCATTTTAAGAACCATAGAATCATAGGGCTGGAAGGGACCTTGGAGGTCTTCTTGGCCAATCTCCTGCCCATGGCTGGAGAACTTATTACAAATGATTGCCAATCTTTTCTTGAAGACCTCAAATGATGGAACATGTGTTCCACTGAAGTAATTTTTCTTACTGTGAGGACACTTCTCCCTAGTTCCATATTGGATCTCTCTTTAGTGAGCTTCCATCCATTGCTTCTGTCCTGCTCTCAGGTGCTTTGGAGAATAAGTCAATCCTCTCCTCCCTGTGACAGTTCCTTAAGTACTGGAAGACAGCTACAAGGTCTTCCAGTACAATTAAGGGTGCCTAATGCTGCTCTTTGTCAGGCTAGATATATCTAGTTCCCTTAACCATTCATTATATGGTTTAGCCTCTAGATCCCTCATCATTTTTGTTGCTCTTCTTTGCACTCTTTCTAGAGTCTCAGCATCTTTTTATAGCATGATGACCAGAATTGGCCCACACCTTCAGTAAAGTGTGGTTCTAGTACTTCTTTTGATCTTGAAGCTATCTCTCTGTTGATGCAGACTAGAACTGCATCGGCAGCTACAGCACATTGCTGGCTCATATTTAAGTGGTGATCCACTAGGACACCAAGATCTCTTTCACAGTTACCACTGTTGAACCAGCTATTATCTTTTCTCTACCTATGCATTTGTTTTTTTTTTCCGGACTAAGCATAAGACCTTACTTTTCTCATTACTGAATTGAATTTTGTAGGATAGGGCCCTGTTCTGACCCCCTCCTCTGTCCAGTAATGAATGCTGAGACAAGCTTAACTGGAATGTACTTTAATAGCAAGAAACCAAAACCTTGGTGGCTGAGAGCCAAGCATAACAAACAGATAAGGACCTTGGCAGCAACTCAGACAAACTCAGGCAGCAATCCAGCTAGTTACAAAAGATATCCAACTTTTAGTCAATGTGTTGACTTCTGCAAGAGAGGCGTGTGTACAAGCAGTCCTTTTATAGTCTGGAGAAGAGCCTAATGACCACCAGCTGAGTGCAATTACCTCCTGTACTTGTGCAACTGTTCCTGATGCCTATTAGCTCTTCGGTGCTGGGCATCCAGGAACAACTCACTACTGGCGTCTGGATCACTCTCCCTTGTCTCCTCCCCACTGGTCCAAGGCTCAGGCGCCTCCTGGTGGCCAATCAGCCTCTCTGCACCCTACTCGGAGTCGGAACCCTGTCCAGTGTCCTCCACATCCTCCAGAGCTGACTCATAGGGCCCTTCACTGTCGGAGTCTGGTGGCAGCTCCAACGGCTCCTGCTGGGCCACAACAGGGCCCAATGTTTTAATCCTGTCAAGATTCTTCTGAATACTGAGTCTACCTTTCATCTGTATATTTGATGAGTTCCCTTCTATCACCTCATTTATTTATGAAGATTTTCATGAGCATTGGTCTCAGGACAAAACTTTGAGGTGCATGCTTCCTGCTCTATAGATATAGAAATTTTACCCATAATGAGAGAACATCTATTCTTTTTCTGAAGCTACCTCACATGCATGCCAACTTGTTCTCATCTGTTTAAAAGTGCTCTAATTTATATATAGACAAATTCCGCTATCAGATAGTGTGGTAGTTACAGAACAGAGCTGGGTTCCTACCGGTTCGCACCAGTTCGGTAGAACCGGTCCGTCAAATCTACCGAACCGGTTAGAAGAGGTTCCACCAGTGGACCCGGAAAGCAGGCCACACCTACAGAAGAGGTTCCAAAAATTTTTTGAAACCCACCACTGTTACAGAACTTAAATTCATAGCAGAATTTAGTTGTTCTTTCATAAGGTGTTGCTGTTGGAAAGGGGAGGGGATTCTTTTTAAGAAGAAGGACCTTTTCCCAGAAATCCTTAATAAACAGCTTTAGGGGGTGGGAATTGAGAAAAACATAATCACATCCTAGACTTTTCCGTCTAGAGATACAGAAAGTTCAGGACAAATGTTGGTAACTCTGCGTGGTTGATGGCAAACTGGGCTGATAAATCTTATTACCATAAAAACATAAGCAGAGCTAATCTGGATCTCAGCCATGGTCCATTTAATCCAGCAGTCTGTTCTCACTGTGGCCAACCAATACCCAAGGAAGTTCACTAGTCTTTTAGCAGATGTCCTTCAGAGGCATCCGTACTGTTAATAGACATTGATCCTTTGAATGCCATGAATTGGTCCAAACCTTTTGTGAAGCCAGTCAAGCTGCTAGCTAGCTGGTGTGAAATACTGGGATAATGAATCCCCAAGTTTAATTACACATGGTGTAAAGGAATGTATCTTGGATGAGGAAGATTTCTCGGAAAAAGGCGTTGCAATAAGAGGGAAAATCGTTCTTTAGCATAGTTAACAGCTAAAGAAAACTTGAGCTTATCTAATGCTTAGTTTGGATCAAAACAGAAGGAAATATTTTCCCAAGGGAAGTTTGTGATATGGTTAGATGCAAATGGAAGAGGCCCACAGCTTCTACTAACCACACCATTGAATAAAACCATAACATAATGTATGGTTTAGACCTCTTTCTTTGCCTTATTTTCCCATTTAGCTAGCATTCAAGTCTCCAGTTGCCTTTGACCAAAACTCTACTTAAAAAATCATTTATAAGGGGAAAAATATTTTTGCAGATCCATTTCAAACACCAGTTCCTGATTCCTTAGCTGGTCAGTTTCAAAAGTGATAATTTTTTTGTCTGTATTTTGACAATGGAGTGGTTTTTCCTTAAGAATTCTATTACGAGTTTGGACAAATGTAATTATCACAGAAATAAAACAACATAACTATCGAAGAGTTCTTTGTATCTGCCCAAGTCAAGTTTCAAATCCAATTGTTTTCATTTGAGGTCCTTTGGGTCAACATACAAGAAGAATACTCAGACAGAAAGCAACGTATAATTACTGTATGTGTTATTCACTATCACTCTTTGGTCTAGTAGTATGAATAAAATACAGTTATGATAACATTAATGTTGACACCGTAATGAAAATAATTATGATATGGAAAGCACTCAGGCAAAATGTTTGTTGCTGTCATCAGAAATCCAAATGGATACATTCTTTTAATTATCTGATCACAGTGTCCTTTTTTTTTTTTACTGCTGTTGCCTCAGTTTACCCAGAGGATGCTTTGGCTACAGTAGAATTAGGGCAATTTAATAGGTGCGCTTAATAGCAATAGCAGTTAGACTTATATACCGCTTCATAGGGCTTTCAGCCCTCTCTAAGCGGTTTACAGAGTCAGCATATCGCCCCCACAGTCTGGGTCCTCATTTCACCCACCTCAGAAGGATGGAAGGCTGAGTCAATCCTGAGCCGATGAGATTAGAACCGCTGAACTGCAGATAACAGTCAACTGAGGTGGCCTGCAGTACTGCACCCTAACCACTGCACCACCTCGGCTCTTGCTTAAAAGAGCAATATGAAAGTATTGCTCTCCTGTCTTAAAAGTTGCAGTAGTAGCCTTAGAAATGCAATGCATACAGAATCTGTTGGTTACATAATGGAAATCAGAAAGGCAGGAAGGGTTTAAAGCCTCATTTTGACACAACACTATCAGGCTAACACAAAACAGAATACTAGCTGACAATCGGAGAGCTGTGCTCCGAGAAGGCTGAGGGTTATTGGGGGTTATTTCTCTAGTGAGATGCCACTCAAATTGTTTAGGAAAAGTTGTCTATGGAAAGCTATCCTTGTTTTGCAAATCCGTAGAAGGCTTAATTTTTCAAGCACAAAATCATTTATTTGAATTCATAACAACGGACTCATAGAATTACGTTGTTAAATTCCTTCCATTCAGAAGGTATTCAGTCACAATTTCTGGAAACATTTGGAAAATCACCCAGAATCAGTGTATAACGAAGTATGCGAGATGGTGAGCTTGTTCCTCATTCAAAGGTGGAGAAGACAGAAGATTTTATATTATATTTTATATTTGGAATATAAAATCTTTGGATGCTTCAAGTTTTAAGACTTATATACCGCTTCATAGGGCGTTCAGCCCTCTCTAAGCGGTTTACAGAGTCAGCATATCGCCCCCAACAACAATCCGGGTCCTCATTTTACCCACCTCGGAAGGATGGAAGGGTGAGCCAACCCTGAGCCGGTGAGATTTGAACAGCCGAACTGCAGAACTGCAGTCAGCTGAAGTAGCCTGCAGTGCTGCATTTAACCACTGCGCTACCTCGGCTCTACGTATACCATCTGCCTGGACTGTGAAAACTTCCAATGCAGGGATAGGCAACCTGCAGTGGTTACTATATATTGACAGCAAAGTTTCCCACCTTTGTAAATTGGAAATACATGAAAACTGTTACACAAGCTCCAACATACTTCTAACATCACGTTGCATGTACACACACACACATACACACACACAAACATCAGTTCTGTAAGTCTGTATACCAAACAGGTATGAAAATGATAGCTTTGAACACATTTTGAACTGACCACTTACATTTTGCTTGTAAGTGGCCAGATCAACATGTGTCATGCAACCCCCTTTAGCCATTGATTCTTGCAACATAATTCATTTGTCCCTTGGCCACCCAAAGATCTTCCACCCTTGGATTAATGATTTCTGCTCTGCTTTTCTTCTATTTATTTACTTGCTTGCAAAGATGTTTATTTGTCATTTAGCATAAGATCCCAGGGTTAAAAACAGGACCCCCATGGTCTTATTTTAAACTTATGGTTGGTTGATACACTCCCTTCCTCCCTCCCTCCTTTTAGTCTTGCTTTCTTTCTTGCTTTCAAATAATGAAGAGAAAGGTAATTAAATATGGCTGAAGGAAGACTATGAAACATGTATGTTTTACCTGATAGCCTAAAGCAGAATAAGTAATAGCTGGATTCTCATTGCAGTTTTGCTGGGGGGAAAAAAATACCTCAACAATCATGTTCAAGAATGGGAAATAATAAGTTGATGAACACATTAATGAAATACCTATTGAAATTGAGCTAAGCTCTGCGGTTACGTTTATTAGATAACAAAATCAAATTTGAAGTCAACATACTTTGGGGCAAACCATCTAACAATGGCAAATAGAAACAAATAATAAAGGATGGATCTAGGAAGATGATGTTTCTACTCCAAATCTCTCCTCAAACTTTTTCCATGCATTTTTAAAGATCAAATTAGTATTGTTAATGAACTAGAAATATTCCTTACTGCTCCTTTTGAGCAATAGATATTTTATTGGTTTGGCCAGAAGAGACTTAACTTTGTAAACCATTGGACATTCCATAATATGTGGCCAGTCCCTTTCTGGGGCCACCACCCCAAGACTAAAACTGGTGTTGTGTTGGACTCATCTTGGAATTCTTTTGCACTGTTACAAAAGCTGAAGTAACAACATCAGGTCTTGTCCTGTGATATAGCTGACTTCCAATCTTGGAGAAAGAAAATTAGTAGAACAGTATATTTTAACCAAACACCAACGATAAATGATTACGTCTGAGTATGCACCAGTTAACTCAGAAGAAATATCACTAGATAGTCACCTGTTTTGTCCCCATAGGATCAGAAACCACTAATGGAACATATGAACTCTATGTCATTTTTTTTTTGAAACACTTCTTTTACTATACAGAGGAGGAATGTACCACTAATATATGCCAAGATTGTATACAACTGCTTTGCAAAAATATTCTATATAGTGGTGTGTTGTGGCCCAGCAGGAGCCGTTGGAGCTGCCACCAGACTCCGACAGCGAGGGGCCCTATGAGTCGGCTCTGGAGGATGTGGAGGACCCTGGACAGGGTTCCGACTCCGAGCAGGGCCCAGAGAGGCTGGTTGGCCACCAGGAGGCACCTGAGCCTTGGACCAGTGGGGAGGAGACAAGAGAGAGTGATCCAGAAGCCAGCAGTGAGTTGTTCCTGGATGCCCAGCACCGAAGATCTAATAGGCATCAGGAACAGTTCCGCAGTTACAGGAGGTAATTGCACTTAGCTGGTGGTCATTAGGCTCCTCTCCAGACTATAAAAAGGACTGCTTGTGCACACGCCCCTCTTGCAGAAGTCAACACAGGAACTAATGTGAGCTTGAAATTGTGAGCTTGGCAGGCTGGATTGCTGCCACGACTTATCTGTGCTGGCTTGCTGCCAAGGACCTGTCTGTCTGTTAATAAATTCCGGAAAGTATCTTTGACTCGGAGTGTGTTGGTGTGGGAAGAGGGGGGTCAGAACAGTGGTGGTTCAACAATCTTCTATAATATGTTTCATGGCCTCAGAACAATGAATCAGAAAGCACCCACAAAACTTGCTCCACATTTCTCAGTATGGCACATAAAATGTTTATCCTAGAAGACCAGGACCAAGAAGTCTGTTAGTTTCGACACGTACAGATGATGGAAATTTTATAGTAAAAGAAGATGGCAGAAGGAACATTCAGTCCAAGCAAAAGGATTACTTAACTTTGAGATAAACATCTGAACCTCAAGAACTGAGGAGAACTGTCTGAATATAAACTTCCTATAACTTAATTGCTACATAACTATTATGTGGCACAAATTTTACCTTCTTACTGGTGTCTTTATTTTATTATCCTAAAACAAGATACCTTAGAGAGAAACATTCCAAATTTCCAGGTGCGGTACATTGTATAGAATTTTGTTAGTGTATGCTCGCTTTGTGTTCCAAGCATCTGAATCAAAGTTATTCCAACTTACTTTACAATGTGTTTATATTCCACACGTCACACTTAACTGAATAGCATGTTGCATACATTTTTGAAACTGAAACGAAAGGGTGTTCTGAATGGGATTTCATTTTTCTAGGCTGAAAGATTAAACAATCCATTTATGCTGTTTGTCATCAAGGCACAACAATTGGTTTTGCTGCTGTGCTTATACAATACCCTCAATAATCAGTCAGTTTTGGGTGGAAAGCAGGAACAGAACTGACACAAAAGCACTTCCCAAATATGATTGTTTTTGCTGTACACTGTTTTCATACTGTCTCATCAAAAATCACACAACTTCATGCTGCTAATTAAAGAAACGGTTAGTGAGAGTCCACAAGCTAACTAGCGCCCCCTCTTGAAAATGGTGGAAAACAGCAATTTGAACAAAGCTGAATAATGAAAGGCAACTGTGGTATCTTGTTAATTTATTCACTGGTATTTCAAATTTTCATTGATGTTTTAAATCTATTGCTCAGTTCTTGGAAATGAATATTAACATTTTGTATTATTAACATTAATTACATGAAATGTTTAAAAAAGAATCAAGAATCATATAATTATTTATTTTTAACATACATGCATAGTTGAAAAATGATCATGAAACTAATATCTATCTGTCTGTCTATCATCTATCTATCTATCTATCTATCTATCTATCTATCTATCTATCTATCTATCTATCTATCTATCATCTATCTATCATCTATCTATCTATCTATCATCTATCTATCATCTATCTATCTATCTATCTATCTATCTATCTATCTATCTATCTATCTATCCTCTATCTATCTATCTATCTATCTATCTATCTATCTATCTATCTATCTTCTATCTATCTATCTATCTATCTATCTATCCTCTATCTATCTATCTATCTATCTATCTATCTATCTATCTATCTATCTATCTATCTTCTATCTATCTATCTATCTATCTATCTATCTATCTATCTATCTATCTATCTATCTATCTATCTATCTATCTATCATCTATCTATCTATCTATCTATCTATCTATCATCTATCATCTATCATCTATCTATCTATCTATCTATCTATCTATCTATCTATCTATCTATCTATCTATCTATCTACCTACCTACCTACCTACCTACCTACCTACCTACCTACATACATACATACATACATACATACATACATACCTATCATCCATCTACCTACCTACCTACCTACCTACCTACCTACCTACCTACCTACCTACCTACCTATCTATCTATCTATCTATCTATCTATCTATCTATCTATCTATCTATCTATCTATCTATCTATCTATCTATCTATCTATCATCTCTATTAGATTTTTATCCCACCTTTATTACTTTGTAAGTAATTCAAGGCACTTTACGGAAGGCCGGGAGGGTAGTAAGGGTCCGGATTTCCATGGGGAGATCGTTCCAGAGGGCCGGAGCTGCAACAGAGAAGGCTCTCCCCCGGGGGATCGCCAGCCGACATTGGCTGGCGGATGGAATCCGAAGAAGGCCAAGCCTGTGCGATCGAATTGGTCTTTGGGAGGTAATTGGCAGGAGGCGGTCTCTCAGGTACCCAGGTCCGATGCCATGTAGGGCTTTATAAGTAGCGACTAGCACCTTGAAGCGTGTCCGGAGACCAATGGGCAGCCAGTGCAGCTTGCGGAGGATGGGTGTAACGTGGGTATACCTAGGTGCACCCATAATCGCTCGCGCGGCTGCATTCTGGACTAGCTGAAGTCTTTGAACACTTTTCAAGGGCAGCCCCAAAGGCCGTGAAAAGACATTTGAACTGGATTGACTGAGTTCAGGAATATATGCGTCAGATGCTCCTAAATATAGGAGCATTTCTCCAGGGATGTTATCACCCATGAAGTTATCTTTGCTTTAAGATACCACATTGCCATAAAATTTCATAGAATAGTGCCCTATACCCACAGCCTTAATTTTTGCAATTAAATTTAGCAGCTATAAAGTTTTTGTAAGGTCGTCTGAAACAAATATAATTACAGCTAAATTGTTAGGCCTGGAGATAAACAATACTTTTTACAGAAGCTTATTTTTAGAAATATCCTTGTTTTTCAGGCGATTAAAAAAAAAAATATTTTGTGTTCTTCCAGTAGTGGAAAGATTATAATTATTTCATGGGGGGGGGAAGAGGGGGATGATTTTGAGGTATCAAGATAATCTTCAGATACGAGAAACTATATGGGACAGTTGCTATACACAGAAGTTGTTATATATCAATGTTGGCGAAACTTTTTGGCACAAAGTGCCGAGATGGGAGTGCGTGCATGCTGGACACCAGAATAGCAGCCGTGTGGTGCGCAGATATGCACGGGCAGCTGCTCTTCCAGTCTTTGGGGTTCTGGTGCATAGGCGCACAAGAAGACCAGCTGGCCAGTGCACATGCATGTGCCGGAAACTGGAAGATCATCTTCCCGGTGTGCATATGTACACTAGGCAGCTGCTCTTCATGTTTCTGGTGTTCCCACATATGTGAAGACCAGCTGGCCGGCATGCTGGAACCCGGAAGAGCTACGGGTGATGTCTCGCATGCCCAGAGAGATGGCTCTGCGTGCCACATCCGGCACATGTGCCATAGGTTCACCATCATGGTTATATATACACTAATATTTTCAATTCATTTTTTTATTGTTACATTTAAAATGGTAGCCCTAAATTTACATTGACTTAACACATGTCAGATGCACGATTTAAGGCAAGGGTGTCAAACACACATCATCATGATGTCATCACGTGACGTATCACAGCTCCCCCCCTTCACTAAATGGGGTGG
>NC_045543.1:3444693-3452193 GCF_009769535.1 Thamnophis elegans | reverse complement strand
CGCTCTGATGCTAAGGAGTTCTACTCCCCCTCCCCACCTGAAAAGAACTCTGTTCCAGCTGCCAGTTGCTCAACACACTCTGATGCTAAGGAGTTAGACATTCTACTTCCCCTCCCCACATGAAAAGAACTCTGTTCTAACTGCCAGTTGCCTCACATTCCGTTACCTCAGTTCAAACTGGCAGATGTTCCACTCCCTCACTCAGGAGCAGTCTGGGGCTCCTTACAGTACTAAACGTCGGTACCTCACCAAAATGTCTTCCACCTATGAAACTGCTTCCGGACTCAAGGCGGCGGGAGCAATATTCCCTTATTTCAATCACTGACTACCACTGAGTTAACAGATTGTGAACTGAATTTCTCATGCATAGCCTAATCTCATAGTTCCATCGCGAAGCACGGGTATCGAATAAGTCTAATGCAATTTCTCTCTCTCCTCCCTGAGAGCCAGGAGGATGTAATGGTTAAAATGCTGCAGAAAGAATGGGACATCCAGGTTCCAGTCATTCACTGAGCTTTGAAGCTGGCTGGATGACTTTGAGTCAGTCACTTTCTCTCAGCCCTAGACAAAAATATAAGGAAACATCTGTCTTCCAAACTCATACTGCATCAGACTGGTTGGTTACTGTACATAACCAACCCTCAGTGAAAAGGCCTTCATCCTGTTTGTGCATGTGTGCATGTGTGTACCCGTGGGTGCAGTAGAAGGAATCTATTTAATAATTGTCTCCTTTTAGTGCACTCTTCTGTCCATAAAGCATAGCCCAAAACCCACATTGTGAAGTCAGCTCATGTACCTTTTGTCACATATGAAATAAACACGTTGGTTAGTTCTAAAAAAGTTCAATTGAAATTGGAATTTTTGTATGTTATAAAATAAAATTAAAACTTACGACTCTGAAACCTTGGGAAATTAGCCCTGCACCTCTGTTAAATATATATATTAAATATATATATTAAATATATATATTCATATTTCATTTCATTTCATTTCTTGGTTTTGTATGCCGCCCACTCCTGAAGGACTCCGGGCGGCTTACAATAAAACAGGGAAAGGGGATAAATAAGACAATACAACAATTTAAAATACGACAACATTCACAGATGAAGTGGGGCTGGATACTTCAACAGCCACCAGCCTGCCGGAACAGCCAGGACTTAGTAGCTTTAGGGAATTCTGGGAGGGTAGTAAGGGTCCGGATTTCCATGGGGAGCACGTTCCAGAGGGCCGGAGCTGCAACAGAGAAGGCTCTCCCCCAGGGGCTCGCCAGCCGGCATTGGCTGGCATATGGGATCCGGAGGAGGCCAAGTCTGTGCGATCGAATCGGTCTTTGGGAGGTAATTGGCAGGAGGCGGTCTCTCAGGTACCCAGGTCCGATGCCATGAAGGGCTTTCTTTAATCTTTCTTTACATTTTTTTTGAAGGAAATAAAACTGAACAAGAACTAATATAAAGAAAAGAAAGGGAAAAAGAAAAAAAAAGAAAAAAGCCAAAAAGTACAGAAAGAAAGAATAAAAACATCGATTTTCCTTATACCAGTTATAAGTACAAAGACAAAGTTAGTTCTTACTCTATGTTTATTTAAAAAATTCCTGTTTTTCTTTTATCTATTTTTTCTAATCATTGAACCTATAAATCAGTGGTAGTCAACCGTTTTCTACCTACCGCCCACTAATGGATCTTTCTTGATGGAAAAATTTCCTTACCGCCCACCAGTTTTTGCGCAAGTGTGGAACATGAGCATATTTCTATTTTTCAGACATGGGTTCTAAATTTGTTTCACAATTTAACAACTACTTTTACTCTTACGTTTTGATCTGCACTCCGCACAGTGCTTTTTTCTCTCCTCTTTTCCCTTTTATTACAAACACCAAAAACAATGCTGTATTAGGTGCCAATTTTTATTAAGTGTCACCATCAAAACAAAATTCCTTTTCCTGCCTTCTTCTTCTTTACCTTTCTTATAGTATATCACTATATCAAGGATCTCTTTGTTCCTTTTTTATTTTCTCCTTCTCCTTCCTTTACTTATTTCTTTTATTTTATAAGATAACAAAACTTAATTTATGAGCCAGACTAAACACTGTGTACTCTCCTCCTTTATTTTATCCCCCTTTCTCTATTGTTCTTCCCTTTTTTGTTATTTTTTTTTGATCTTTTCCTTTTTATCTTCCTTTTTTTTAAACCTTCCTTAGGGCAATGTACAGAAGTAAGGCTGAGCTAGTTAGCCCACTTATTATTATCAGCCAACAACAATTCTCTCCTGCCTATAACTTTTCTTTCTCCTATTTTGCAACTGCTCTGCTCCGCTTTATTTTATAAGATAACAAAACTTACCTGCCTGTCCCTGCTGTCAGTTTACACTCCTCCCCTTCCTCTTCCCACGTGTTTGCTTGTTTGAGTGCACGCACACGTTGGTTTATTGATGGGTGCGCTCATACCTGCCCACTCGCTCAAAAGGAGGTTTTAACCTCCGACGTCCTTAACGCCCACCTGGAATCCCAAAACGTCTACTAGTGGACGGTAGGGACCAGGTTGACAACCCATGCTATAAATCATAAGAGCATATTTTTCTTCTTCTTTATGGAATGCCATGAGGGGTTTCCAGTCAGCAGTAAATGTAAATATTGTCTTTTCTCTAACCAAGGAAGTCACGTTAGCTATCTCTGCAAGTTCCATCATCTCTACTCGACTGTCAACTGTGAGGTCAACTTTTCCACTTTTGAGCTTATAAAAATCTCACTGCAGTTATCATATATAACAACAAACACATGACTTGTTCCCAGCTGTTTGTCCATCAATCCCTAAAGAAATCCCTCTAGTTTCTATTTTATATTAATCTTTAAAATCCTCAGAATTACTGTGTGTATGTTGTATCCAAAATATTCTAGATTTTTTACGTATCCACTCAACATGATAACACGTCCTTATTGTTCACATTTCTGATATAAATTTGAGGTATATTTATACATTCTAGGACAATATCTGATTTTATTTTTAAAAAATCTCTTTGAAATTATAATGTAAATTTCAATACTTTCAGTCACACATTTGCCCATTGTTCTATTTTTTATATTGTAACCATATTTTATCTATTTTATCATGCATTCTTTCACCTCTTCTTCTGTTTCAAATTTCAATAAAAGTTCATAGATTTGGCAATTAAGTTTTCATAATTTTTACACAGTTCTGTTTCAAACTCATACTGTTCAGAACCATAAATTATTTTGTCTAGTCTAAGCCTTTCTAACAATTACACATAAGAAAAACTTTAAGAAGCATATATTGTACCTCGACTATAAGATCTTCTGTTGATTTTATTTTTCATTCCTCTTGAAAAAAAAATTCTAATACCTCGCAATACATTTATCACAGCCACCAGTGTAGAACTATACACAATTTCCTCTTTTTAAAGATTTCTCACATGCTTTGAAGGTTGAAATTGCTGAGCCACTTTGAAAAATCAGGGAATTATAATTTTCACATTCTAATCAAAGCTTTGACTGAAGGACGAAATATAATGATCCTTGTATCCTAGAAATGAGTAACATTGTCTCTGAAAAGCTCTCTATTAAAATATTCATGACTGGGAGAGACATGGAAACAAGGTCAGCCAATGAAAAAGCATAGCAACTAAGTCAGAGACTAAGTCATATGCTAAAACATATGAAGAATGGTTGCAGGAACTGGGTATGTCTAGTTTAAGAAGAGAAGGACTAGGGGAGACATGATAGCAGTCTTCCAATATCTCAGGGGTTGCCACAAAGAAGAGGGAGTCAAACTACTCTCCAAGGCACCTGAGTGTAGAACAAGAAGCAATGGGTGGAAACTAATCAAGGAGAGAAGCAACTTAGAACCGAGGAGAAATTTCCCGACAGTGAGAACAATGAATCAGTGGAACAGAGGTTTCCTCCAGAAGTTGTGAATGCCCCAACACTGGAAGTCTTTAAGAAGATGCTGGATAGCCATTTGTCTGGAACGGTATAGGGTTTCCTCCCTAGGCAGGGGGTTAGACTAGAAGACCTCCAAGGTCCCTTCCAACTCTGCTATTGTATTGTATTGTATATAACAGAGGCATCGGGAGGAACACACTCTGGTGTTGGATGGGAGATTCAGAGAGGGTTAACACAGTAATTTTGTATCAGACAAGCATGACTGATTTTGTAAGCTATGGAATGTACTGATAAATATACCACAGCCTACCTGTCTGAACAGAAACAGATGTGCTTGTTAACTTACTAGTCAGATTCACATATCAAAACAATTTGAAAGAAGATGGAACAGCTTTTTAAAAAAAAAAAATTTGGGGGGGGGGGATATATCCTTTTTCTACATTTGTTTAAAATTACAAATTAGACTGTTATGGCCAAAGAATTTTTCTTTTCACTAAGATCAGCTCCGTGCAGTAGTTAGCTAAATCAGTTGATTCATAAGGAGGAAAATAAGGCAGTGGGATATTTCCTTTAACAGTGACTTTAAATTCATTACCCAAAAAAAAAAAAAAATCTGCCATTTTCTGGGGGGTTTATAGCAAGCAGGGGGAAGATAGGAGGACTTTCTCTAACTTTCCTATTGTTTATTCAATAATATCCTTTTTGGCTTTTTACCCAGTCTGAGCCCATTGTCCTTGAATCCTGCCAATGTATTGAATGCCAGCTGCCCAATGGTGCCAACATACATGCAATGGTGGGACTTGAATAACTTAACCAATTCTCCGACTGGGTAGGCGTTGCCAGTTGGTCATGTGACTGGGTGGGTGATGTCACTCATCGCACCCAGCCCCGCCTCCCAGGCGCTCACCTCAAAAGCAGAGGTGGGATTCAACCAGTTGGGGCTAATCCAGTGGTGGGATTCAGCCAGTTTGCACCTATTCAGGAGAACCAGTTGTTAACTTTCTAAGCAATTCGGAGAACCGGTTGTTGGAAGAAATCTCTTTTTGTGTTTTTTTCCACTTTACAGGGCTAATCGTGTAAGGAAGGCAGGAAGGGAACATTCTGGTGTTGTTTCTAGCCTCATCTTTATTGCCCTGCTTACAGAAACTGCCTCTCCAGTTAACCCTTATGACATTGTAACAGCTAAGAGCCAAGGTGGTGCAGTGGTTAGGGTGCAGTACTGCAGGCCACTTCAGCTGACTGCTATCTGCAGTTCAGCGGTTCAAATCTCACCGGCTCAAGGTTGACTCAGCCTTCCATCCTTCCGAGGTGGGTGAAATGAGGAGCCGGATTGTTGTTGGGGGCGATATGCTGACTCTGTAAACCGCTTAGAGAGGGCTGAAAGCCCTATGAAGCGGTATATAAGTCTAACTGCTATTGCTATTGCTATTGCTAGCTAAGGCGAAGTGCCCATCGACATGAGTGATGTTGAGTTGGCCACGCCCACATGATCACATGATCACCGAGCCCCGCCTACCCAGCTGGTCATTAGGGCAGAGAACCGGTTGGTAAATTATTTGAATCCCACCACTGGCTGGCCCCGCCTGTTTTTCGGCCCGTTTTGGGCTGTTTTCAGGCCATTTTGGGCTGTTTTTAGGGATGTTTATGGCCTGAAAAACATCCTGGAAAACAGGACTAAGAATGAGCAGGGGCCAGTTGTGGGATTTGACAATTCGCCAAATTGTGCAGAATCAAGTAACCTTTATAACTGACAGACCTGTTTGGAATATGAGTGCATTTACAAAACAGTTGCCACCAGCTTACCTATTCAAAATCAGCTGCCATGGTGTGGAAGGCCTCTGATTCTGATGTTGTGTTTTTCCCCGTCATTTTTTCTCCCACCCTAACCTGTTTTTGTCTTCTTTTCTAAGAAGGCACCTGCACTTCCTAACAAAGATCAGAGCTCAGGCCACCCTCCAGTTTTAGTCTTTCCAAACCAAACAGAAGAAACTACATTGCAGGCATTAAAAAACTCTTGTCAGAAGAACAACCCATTGAAGACAGAATAGAAAGGGTCAAAATTTTCATGGGAGAAGACACCATCAAAAGAAACAGGCCCCATGCAGTTGGGGCAAGAAGAGGAGGGAAAAAAATCTAGGAAAAGATTGTGGGAAGCTTCACACACACACACGGACATGGATCTGGGTACTTGAGAGACCGCCTACTGCCAATTACCTCCACTCAACCAATTAGATCCCATAGATTAGGCCTCCTCTGAGTTCCATCTGCCGGTCAATGTCGACTGGCAACCACGCGGAGGAGAGCCTTCTCAGTGGCAGCTCCGATCCTATGGAACGATCTCCCCGTGGAGATTCGTACCCTCACCACCCTCCAGACCTTCCGCATAGCCCTTAAAACCTGGCTGTCCCGTCAGGCCTGGGGTTAAAGACCCCAACCCACCCGAATTGTATGAATGTTGTGCTTTTAATGATGTACTGTCTTATGTGTTAATTTGTTTGTCCTCCCTTCCTTCCGAATTGTGAGCCGCCCTGAGTCCCCCCAGGGAAAAGGGCGGCATATAAATAAACTACTCATACTCATACTCATACACGGACACACACAAATGCACACACACACTCCTAGAAAAATGAAATATTTTGGGAATATTAAAAAGGCAGAATATTATGCTTCCCTACAGGAAAAAATGGAGAAACAAGGTCTTAAAGACAGAAAGCAGACCCAGTCTTTATTAATAGCCCCCAAGTCTTTCTTAATAGACCACAGCAGATGCCAGTACTTAAGAGATAAAGAGCTTATTGAAAGAGGACAACAACTGAAAAGAAGAATCAGAATTCTACCAGATACGGGATAAATGGTATAGGTCAGTGTTTCTCAACCTTGTCGACTTGAAGATGTCTGGACTTCAACTCCCAGAATTCCCCAGCCAGTGAATGCAGACATCTTCAAGTTGACAAGGTTGAGAAACACTGGTATAGGTGGATGGAGGAAAGAAACAAGAATCAATGAAGGAATATAACAAAACTAAAAAAAAGAAATAGTTATGAGTAAAATAAGAGGGTTAAGAATGGTGAAATCCAAATGAAATACAATAGAAGGGGAAATAATATAAGGTGAGTGGTATCGATTGATGATTGCTATTGGAAAGAACAGGAAGCTCCTGTTCGTATTGTATTGTGTAAATGTGGTGTGCATCTAGGTTTTGTGTGTGTGTGTATTTTACATGTTTGTTAATAAAAAATTTAAAAAAATAATTAAAAAAAGAAAGAGGACAACAACTACTGTATGTAGATAGTTCTATTCATAAGCAAAGCTTATTTCTGCAGGCAGAAATCCATTCAAGACAGGATATTCGAAACTGGTTGCAGCAAAGTTTGACAGCTAAGAAAAGCAGAGTCATAGGATTAAAAGCAGCCCCTCACCAAAGATCCAACCCAGGACGAAAGCCATTAGTCACAATAGGAATTGCCCAACACCGTTTCAGAGCACAAGCTCCTTCGTTGCGCCACCCCCAGGACAGTTGAAACTCCAAAGTCACAGAAATCTATAAAGGTCCATCCACTCATTCAACCATTTGTTCAGCTGACCCAGAACTGTCTTTGTGATTCTGC